>NC_057798.1:466009342-466172133 GCF_018294505.1 Triticum aestivum | reverse complement strand
AGAGATAGCACGAGAAATGAGAGTGGTCTACACAGAGAGAGACGAATATCACGTCACGACGAGAGATTCCCTTCCCTTGAGTGCGTATATGCAAGGGGGGAGGGGATAGAGGTACTAGGAGAAATGTTTTGTGTGTGTGGTGTTTGTGTTGGTATGTGTGGGTGTGAGAAGATAATGAGACGTGGGGGCAGAGGGTGTGTCACCGCGTGAGGTCCGGTGGGTCGAGGTGAGGCCCTTCGTTCGGTTCCGTCCTGCGCCACATTGGTTGGCCCGTGACGCATTTAGGAAGACCCATGGATGACTAGTCGTACAAGACAAAGATAGCAGAATTGTGAAAGACTCTGTGTCCACTGACAAAGCCGGCTTGAAAGTGCGTTATATCGACTAGATGGGGGGGTGAATAGGCGATTTTTATGAATTCTTCACTGAGGAATTTGCCGGTGAGGAAATTCCTAAATGAAGAACTACTTGCAGCGGAATAAGTACTCAAAAGTAAGCATAGCAGAACACATGCATAGTCATCATGATGAAATGAAGACAAGCACAGAGTACAGAAAGCGTAAACACAGGATAACACAAGATGAAGACGGACATACTAAAGAAATTGAACTGAGGAAATTGAGAAAGTCTTCAGTCAAAGTCTTCAAACAGATATGAACAAGCACACAACAACAGAGATGAGGAAATGAAAGAGTTGAGGAAATAGAACCAGTAAGCTCGGTGAAGACAATGATTTGTTAGACCAGTTCCAACTGCTCTCTCAGTTGTACATCTGGTTGGAGCGGCTGAGTATTTAAACTTGAGGACACCCAGTCCCGGACACACAGTCCTCACCGTATTCTCCTTGAGCTAAGGTCACACAGACCTTGCCCAATCACTCGTGGTAAGTCTTCAGGTGACTTCTGAACCTTCACAAACTGGATCACTCGGTGATCCACAATTCCTCTTGGATGCTCTAGACATTGACGCCTAACCATCTGGAAGAAGCACAGTCTTCAAAGGAAACAAGCGTCGGATCCACGCAGGATCAATCTCTTCAGTGATGCTCAATCACTTTGGGGTTTTGTAGGTTTGGGTTTGGGATTTCCTCACTTGATGATTTTCGCTCAAAGTCCTCGGAGGATGGGTTGCTCTCAAATGACAAGTGTCAGTTTCTCTTGGAGCAGCCAACCAACTAGTGGTTGTAGGGGGCGGCTATTTATAGCCGGGGAGCAGCCCAACATGATAAGACATAAATGTCCTTGACTGATATGACCGTTAGGTGGGTAGATATTTTGGGACAGCTGACGCATAGCATAGTAACGGTCGGAATATTTGAGGTTCAAATTCCTCAGGGCTATCATGATCCTCACTTTGTAGGCAATCCGCACTAGCGAATTCCTAACTCCTCAGTCAGAAAAAATTCCTTAGAGACCAAAAGAACTTCGTCTCTATCACTGAAGAATATGATTGAACTATGCAAGATTTCCAATGGCTTCACTCGAAAGGATTGGTAGGTGTAGGATTTTGAGTTGAGCATCACATGGAAATTTTTCCTTAGTATTTCCTTGACCCCCTTTAACAGTACGGTGTTTCCTATGACTCAAGAAAGAGAAAATGAAACAGTAAAAACAAGAGTCTTCACACTTCATGTTCCTCGAATGATTACCAAGTCTTCAAGGTCACACCAATTTCTTCACTTTCAAAGTCTTCAGAAATCCAAGTCTTCAGTCGAAGAATTTCATTTTTAGGGGTCGACTTTGTCTGTAAATATCAAACTCCTCATAGACTTATATACCTGTGTACACTCACAAACACATCAGTCTCTTAACCTATAAGTCTTCGATACACCAAAATCACTAAGGGGCACTAGATGCACTTACAATCTCCCCCTTTTCGGTGATTGATGACAATATAGGTTAAGTTTTCAATGGGGATAAACATATGAAGTGTAAATACTGATATTGAGGAATTTGATTGCAAGATATAGAAGAACTCCCCCTGAAGATGTGCATAGTGAGGAATTTGCTTTTGAAGCAATGCACACTTGAAGAGTATAATCATGGAGATCTCCCCCTATATCTTGTAATTAACATGCATTTGACATATAACATGAAGAATTTGAAATGCACGATGAAATATGGTGACTGATGTAATTCAGCATGCGTGCATTAACATTAATGAGGAATAAGCATGCAAAAGAACTCAGCAAAAGTATCAGACCACCATAGAGTTTAAGATTACAACTCGATCCAGCAAAGTCATCAGAAGAACGAGAGTTGTAACTTATAAAAAAAATGCCCATATAGGATAGACCCGCTTGAAGACTAACTCAAGTTTCTCCCCCTTTGTCATCGAATGACCAAAAGGGTTGAAAATGAGGACTAACGCCCCTGAAGAATATCATGAAGATGGAGGAGCGCCAGCGTTGTTGGGGTCTTGAGTCGATGTAGGGCCTACTGTAGTGTCATCCAAGTCTTCGAACTCATCCATGTCGCGGGATGAGGAATATGAACTGGTGACCAAAGGAGGAACCTTGACCTTCTTGAGCTTCTTCGGCGGAGGAGCAGACCAGTCAAAGTCTTATTTGAAGCCCATTTGCCTCAGATCTTCTTCACCATACGGATGTGACAGAATAGCCCAGGTGCGATCAAACACTTCATGGAGGTAGTAATGGTTTTTCTTCACTGCATTATGTGTAGAAGTCATGTTGTGAAGAATAGAGCCAAACTGACGGTTAACCCATTTGTGGTTCCGATCGACCTTCTGGTGAAGACTTAGAAGCAGCTCATGGTCAGTCATCACACGAGGAGCAATAGCTTGAGGACTTGACTTTGGAGCATTTGCAGCAGAATCATGTGTGGTAGAGTCATCATTGGTGGAGTAAGATGCAGCTTTGCGGAACTGACCATCCAATGGACGAGTGCCTTCATCGATAATAGTAGGTGCCTTGCCCTTTCCTTCAGATGAGGAATATGTCCGTTTGAGGACTTCAATCGGGGGCAAGTAGCTGCCATGTTTAAGAGTGTCAGCCTTGTAGTTAAGTGAAGACCTTGATCTGAGGAATCTCATGATCCATGGAGCATAAAGCTTCAGCTCAAACGGTGAAAGTGCAACATTAGCAAGAGTCCTAATGAAGAAATCATGGTAATTGACAGGGATACCATGCATGATGTTAAAGAGCATATTCTTCATCATCCCCACAATTTCTTCATCAGATGAATCATGAACTTTGATTGGACTGATAGTCTCCGTCAGAATGCGATAGATGGTCCTTGGCACATACAGCAAATCCTTCACGAGGAATTTGGTCCTTTGGACTTGTCCAGGCTTCAGCGGCTTCATGAGCACTTGTATATAGTGGTCACTGAGGTCAGGTTCATCATACAGACAACGAGCACCTTCTGGTGGAGGACTGATTGGCAAGGCACGAAGCAATTCAGAGGCTGGTCCCTTGTAATGAGTGTTTTCGGTCATCCAGTCCAACACCCAGGAGTTGATGTCATGTGCTTCATCAGTGATATGCAGCGTCACATAGAATTGAAGAATTAGCTCTTCATTCCAGTCAACAATGTCAGTGCAAAAGTTAAGCAGACCTGCATCATGAAGCATACTGAGGACCGGCGTGAAGCTAGGCATAGATTCCATGTCCATGTGAGGAATGTGCTCGTGGTTGAAGAATTTGTCCTTGTCGAAGAGAACTGAGGAACAAAAGTTGGCCTGGCTGGTAGTCCAGAAGCGCTTCCTTCTAAGACGAGCATTGTTGTATGGGTTAAAATCAGTGGAGAACACACGCTCGCCGAAGAAATCATCAGCCTTGAATTTTGGCTTCTTGGAGAAGGGATTCTTTGGCTTGGGTTGAGGGGTGTTAGTGATCTGTAGTACCACCTCAGGAATCGCAATCTCAGGTTCCTCATGCTGAGGAATTTCAGGTTCTTCCGCAGCTGCAGCCTGGGTCATCAATTCTTCATTCACATTTTCTTCAGCACTAGTGGCTGGAATTTCTTCATGGACGGACGGGGTTGCACGAGGTTCATCTGATCCCATTTGTACTTCAGTAGCGGCTGGGGACTGAGGAACATCTTGGAGAGGAGTGAACAACGGAGAGTTGGGGTGCTGACTTTCCCAAAAGTCATCATTCAGTACGTGTGTGGTACAGCCGATGTCCACATCCTCATCTTCCATTTCTTCAACACCTGCCTCTTCAGTAGTGAACTGAGGCATAGGTCAGGAGATGACTGGGGTTGAAGGGATTCTATCCAATTCAATTTCTTTGTCCAACTGCTCTGTCGAAGCAGCAGAAGGAGTTTCTTCATCGGATTCCTCGGGAATCTCATAATCTTCACCAAACGGAACTAGGTCCTTTGATGGCATGAAGGAGACAGGAACGGCATCAATAGGATTTTCAACTGAACTTGTCAAAGGCTTCATTTTCGTCGGAGCTGAAGAATTTGATGAAGCTGATGCCTTCCTCTTTTTCATCACTGCACGCTCTGCAGCCTTGGTCTTCTTCACATCTAATGCAGATGGAAGGATCGGAGATGGTGTAGGCGCAGGAGGTGTAGAGGACTTTGGTTCATTTTCTTCAGGCGCAACTGTTGCAGTTGCCCTGACATGTTCATTTTCTTCAGGCGCACCACTAGTGGATGCCCTGGCAATTTCTTCAGAGGCTGGAATGGAGTCATCAGCCCTGGTACTCTCATTTTCTTCAGCAGCCTGACTGACATCAGCGGTGCTGGCATGTTCTTCAGTAGGCTGGGCAGATGCTTCAGCCTGAGGAATTTCAACATGCACCAGAGCAGTGGCAGTTGAAGTAAATGTCTTCTTCAAATTGACGAACCGAACCTTTGCTCCCTTCCAATCAACATAGTACCGATTGAAATCATCACTTGGTTGCTTGATTTCAGCTTGTACAACAATGAGTTGTTCAGGGGTAAGAGTGAGGACATTGTCCTTGAGGTAGCGTTGTTTCTTGTACTGCACTTTCTTCAGTTTTCGTCCTTCTACATATTTCCACTTCTCTTCCTCAATGAAGTGAGTCAGAACATGACTTTGACCAGGAGTGAGGTTCATCTCTGGTAAAGGTGTAGTAGGGTCCTTGTGCCATAAGTCAGTGAAATCGAGGATCAACTTGGGATCTAGAGGTAGTGGCACATTGCTGCCTTTGGCTCTAGCAGCCCTGGCTTGCCTGTCTCTGATGATTTTGACAAGTTCTTCATCATCAGCCTCATCGTCATCAGAGGGGATTTGGAAGGCAACTTGCTTCTTGTGAGGACTTGGGCGAAGGCCCCGTCCAGCGGTGGCCTTTTTCTTCAGCAGAGATGGACCGGTTGAGGAACTTGGTGAAGCAGTGGAGCTAGCAGATGCTCCTGAGGCAATAGAGATGCCAGTTGTCCTTTGGCAAGTGGCGAGATGCACAGGTGCCGAGGATTTGGTCGGAGCAGCTAAAGACTTTGTCGAAGGAACTGAGGACTTTGGAGGAGGAGGAGCAGACTGAGGAATTTGCCGTGAGGGCTTTGAAGATACTGACCTTGAGGGCATTGCTGAGGAGCTTGGCCGTGAGGGCATTGAAGGAGAAGCACTTGACTTGTGGGCAGACTTCTTAGGCACCGCCTTCCTAGGCTTACTGCCAGAGGCCTCAGCAGCGGTAATAGCAGCAGAATCTTCATTGAATTTCCTCACTGCTTCCTTTGCTTGTTTGGTCAGTTTGGCCTGGCACCTTGCCCATTCATCAGCATAGTCCTCACCGCGCTTGAGGCTGGTGGGATCCGCCAGTTGGCCAGGTCTCAATGGAGGTCTTGAGCATGGAGGGTTGAGCGCGAATTTCTTCATGTACTTGGGAGTAACATACCTGTAATCCCTCCATTCTCGTGCCCATCTCCTATCAATCCGTTGTATGCGCACCTTGCGCTGATTCTTGTCCTCCTTGCCAAACTTGGCCTCATCAGGAGTGCAGTATCCAGCATAAATGTCTTCAGGGATTTCAAACGCAGTATTGACCTCAGGCCTCTTTCCTCCCTTCTGTGGCTTCTTACTGTCAGCCATTTTCTTCAGCTGAGGATGAACAACTGAAGTTTCTGAAGAGGTATGCAACTTTTCTTCGAGGAACACTGCAAATGAGTTAAGTTGATGAGAACCTAGTGATTCAGCAGCGGACATGTGTACCTGTGAACAGAGTATAGTTGTGAGGAAGTTGGAGAGGTCATATGCGTTCTCAGAAGATTTTCAAAAAGAATAGGTTTGAGGAATTTGACCGATGAGTCTTGAAGAATTTCACTAAGCGTTCGTTATCTTAGGTTCCAGAGTTGTACAGATTTGAAAATCCACACAATTGAGGAATCTTGAAGAAAATCATTGCTTAGAGAAACGAATCAAGAACAGATAACATGTGAGGTGTTTAGTGTGTGAAGATTTGAAGAATAAACACCTTTGAAGATTTTCAAGAAAACACATGAATCAAAGCAGGCAATACAAGTAACTTTTAATTACCCCTTGATGAGGAACACGACAAACTGGGAAGTGTTGAAGTGAAGTTCATCCGTTCAGATCTTCCACGCCCTAACTCGACAGAGGAAGACAGCTACGGCGGCGGCGGAGTGAAGAAATCCGCAACCGGCGTGAGTATGAAGGCGACGAGGTCGAGGTAGTGAAGCTCTTCCTCACTGGCGACGATGAAGTAGCGGCGGCGCTAGGGTTTGGGAAGCTTGAGCGGGAGTGAGGTCGAGCGGAGTAAAAGTGAAGTGAGGAAGAGGCAGGGGTATTTATAGTGGCGGTGAAAAACGGTACGCCCGAAGATTTTGGACGAACGTGCCCTTGGCCCATCTTATTCACGTGACATGTGTCACCCACGTACTGTGAGGTGGCGATCTTGTAGGATCGTGGGTGAATAGATAAGTATTATCGTGGAATGCGGAACGGTTTGAGCGGCAAAGCCGAAAATTTAGATAAGATTATTTTAAATTTCCGTTCGCAATTTCTTCAGCTGTCAAGGACACAGTGAAGATTTTGAACGAGTTTCAAATTAGAACGCACATGAAGAATTTGTGAAAAGATTAGATTGAGTTTAGCATAGAGGGGGAAGGGTCCGATCACATTCACTTAGCGGAAAAAGGCAACTTGAAGAATTAGCAATAAGTGAATGCTGAAGAGGACATAAAACTCATATATATATATATATATATATATATATATATATATATATATATATATATATATATATTCAAATGAAGACAAACGACGGAAATAGTGAATACATTGCAAGTTGAAGAATTTGAAAGACTGAGAAATTTCAAAAAACTAAAGAAAAACTCAAATTTTTAAGATTTTCAACCTTTTGTGGTGGCGGAGCCCACGTATAAGAAAGTTGACTTCAGACACCGCGTACAATTGTCATAGGGCTCTGAGAGTCAATTTCTTTGTTAATTTCTTCACACTTAGAGGGTTAGTCTTCATTGATTGAAGAAAAATGTTACTTCATGTGTTGCGCATCTAAGTCATCAAGTCAGCATAAGTGTTAGGATGAGTGTCCATTTCAGAGAACACTCGAAGATTCTAGGATATTTAGCTCACACCGCAACTTGCTAAATCTCTTCTCATCCAAGGGCTTAGTGAAGATATCGGTCAGCTGATCTTCAGTGCTTGCATGACAGATAGAGATATCGCCCTTCAACACATGATCACGAAGAAAATGATGACGAATCTGGATGTGCTTTGTCTTCGAGTGCTGAATTGGGTTATGAGCAATCTTGATAGAGCTCTCATTGTCGCAGTAGAGAGGCACATTCTTCACGTTGATGCCATAGTCCTTGAGTGTTTGCTTCATCCATAGTAATTGAGCACAACATGATCCAGCAGCAATGTACTCAGCTTCTGCAGTGGAGAGTGATACGCAGTTCTGTTTATTCGAGGACCAACAGCCCAAAGATCTTCTGAGGAAATGGCATGTGCCTGATGTTGACTTGCAGTCCACGCGATCGCCAGCATGGTCAGAGTCTGAATATCCAATGCTATCTAATGAAGAGCCCTTGGGATACCATAATCCCAGTGTTGGTGTGTGAGCTAGATATCGAAGAATATGCTTCACAGCCTTATGGTGTGATTCCTTCAGTGTAGCTTGAAATCGGGCACACATGCAAACACTAAGCATAATATCTGGCCTAGATGCACATAGGTACAATAAAGAGCCAATCATGGAGCGATATACCTTTTGATCGAAGTCTTGACCATTTTCATCAGTGCATAGATGGCCATTAGTGGGCATTGGAATTTTGACCCCTTTGCAGTCTTGCATGCCGAATTTCCTCAATACATCTTTGAGGTATTTCTCCTGAGATATGAATATGCCATTGCGCTGTTGACGAATTTGGATACCTAAAAAGAATTTGAATTCTCCCATCGTAGACATTTTATATTCTTCACTCATCATATAGGCAAATTCATCACTATAACGTTGGTCAATACAGCCAAAGATAATATCATCAACATATATTTGGCACACAAACAATTCATCATCATAAGATTTTGTGAAAAGAGTTGGGTCGAGTGAACCGGGTTTGAAGCCTTTCTTCATGAGGAATTCCTTCAAAGTGTCATACCACGCCCGAGGGGCTTGCTTGAGGCCATATAGGGCCTTGTTGAGTCTGAAGACTTTGATTCTTTGGATCTTCAAAACCTGGGGGTTGAGCAACATATACTTCTTCCTCAAGCTTACCATTGAGGAATGCACTTTTCACATCCATTTGATATAAGGTGATATTATGATGGTTAGCGTAAGCAAGTAATATGCGAATAGCCTCAAGTCTTGCAACAGGTGCAAAAGTTTCATCGAAATCAATTCCTTCAACCTGTGTGTAGCCTTGAGCTACAAGCCGTGCCTTATTCCTCACCACAAGGCCATTTTCATCTTGCTTGTTGCAGTAGATCCACTTTATGCCAATGATGTTGTGCTTGCGAGGATCTGGACGTTTGACCAGTTCATAGACGTTGTTGAGCTCGAATTGATGTAATTCTTCTTGCATAGCCTGAATCCACTCAGGCTCTAGAAATGCTTCATCTACCTTAGTGGGCTCTGAGATAGAGACAAAAGCAAAGTGCCCACAAAGGTTAGATAAATGTGAAGATTTTGAGCGTGTGAGAGGACCTGGTGCTTCAATGTCATCAATGATCTTCTCAATTTGCACTTCGTTAGCAATGCAAGGATGAGTGGGTTGTCTTCGAGGAATTTGATCAGCATTCCCTTCAGGAGCATTTTCATCAGCACCATTTTCTTCAGGTGCGCTAGCTCGGTGATCATCACGATCTCGAATGAATTCTTCAACATATTCTTCGGTAGGAACGACATCCTTGATAGCCTTGAACTTGATAGAATCCTCAGGTGCTGGTTCATCTATCACAGAAGGTAGGTGCTCTCTTTGCGAGCCATTAGTTTCATCGAACCACACATCAACAGTTTCAACAACTTTGTGAAGAATGCTGTTGAAGACTGTGTAGGTGTGCGAGTCCTTTCCATAACCAAGCATAAAACCTTCATGTGCTTTCGGTGAGAATTTGGAAGTGTGATGAGGATCTCTAATCCAACATTTAGCACCGAAGACTTTGAAATAACTCACATTGGGCTTTTTGTCAGTGAGGAGTTCATACGCCGTTTTCTTGAAGAATTTGTGAAGATATACCCTGTTGATGACGTGTCACGCAGTATCAATTGCCTCAATCCAGAAGCGATGAGGCGTCTTGTATTCATCAAGCATAGTGCGAGCCATTTTAGCGAGGGTTCTGTTCTTGCGCTCCACGACGCCATTCTGCTGAGGAGTATAAGGAGCAGATAACTCATGAGTAATACCAAGTTCATCAAGATAGCCATCTAGACTGGAATTCTTGAAATCGGTCCCATTGTCAGTTCTGATGTGCTTGATCTTCACACCAAAGTTGGTTGAAGCCCTCGAGGAAAATCGTTTGAAGACTTCCTGCACTTCATGTTTGTAAGTGACAATGTGCACCCATGTGTAACGAGAATAATCATCAACAATAACAAATCCATATTGAGATGCATCATTCAGAATTGCAGAATAGTGGTTAGGACCAAAGAGATCCATGTGAAGCAATTCAAATGGTCAGTGGTGGTCATCACAGTCTTCGCTGGATGCTTGGCCTTTGTCATCTTTCCAGCTTCACAAGCTCCACATAAGTGATCCTTGAGGAATTTGACATTCTCGATGCCAATGACGTGCTTCTTCTTCGCAAGCGTGTGCAAATTCCTCATGCCAGCATGACCAAGTCGTCGATGCCATAGCCAGCCTTCTGAGGCTTTTGCAAGTAAGCACACGGCTGGTTGCGGTCCTGTAGAGAAATCAACAATATACAAATCTCCTCTCCTAAAGCCTTCGAAGACTTTGCAATGGTCAACTTCCATGATCACAACACAATGATATCTTCCAAAGACAACAACCATATCGAGATCACAAAGCATTGAGACAGACATGAGGTTGTATCCTAAGGACTTGACAAGCATGACTTTGTCCATGTGTCGATCCTTTGAGATCACAACCTTACCTAGACCCAATACCTGACTTTTGCCTTTGTCAGCGAAGATGATATGCTTCATATGTGATGGTGATAAAGGAGCATCCATCAATAGATTCTTGTCACTAGTCATGTGATTCGTACATCCACTATCGAGGACCCACTCGTTAGCTTTGGGTTGATCATCCTGCAGATGAATTAGTGCAACTTACAAACTCATATACTTCATCAGTGAAGAATATGCCATCAATATCATCAGATCAATTTCATCAAGCAATAGCACAGATAAATCAGTATGAGGACGTGAGAAATGAAAATTCATTTCTTCATGATTAGCCTGCATCCTTTCAGGCACATTCAGGTCTCCAGCAAATTCTTCAAACGTTTTGAGCACGTCTGGAGACCTGAGCCTGCATTAGAGATTAGTTCTTTTTCTTCACCACCCACATCTGAAGGGGTGGCAAAGAATTCATCATTCTGCGAGCACCATATGAGAAAGGTGGCATAGAAGCCAGTCCGCTTCGTTTCACATAAGAGGGGTTAGGGTAAGCATATGAATAAGCAGAGAAATTCTTCGAGGACTTATGAATATAATGATTTGAAGAATAACGCTCATATTCATCGCCCTTAGCTCTACCCTGCGAAACATAGGGGTTAGCACGATGATGATCATATGAGGATTTTGATCCTTTTGCGGAATTTGATCCATATGAAGAATTTGATCTAGGGTTCCTGTTCTTCGCAGGTGGTGTCATGAGGACATTCACCTGAAGACTTTCAAGATAACTTTTGGGAACCCAGATTTTCTTCATAGGAGAACCGTTCCTACAGTTAGTGCCAACATATCTAGCAAATACTTCACCATTCTGATTTTTGAATAGTTTATAGTTGGAGTCAAATGACTCATCAGAAGAATGAGGAGATTCATATGTAAAGCCAGATAAATTGGATGGATCAACTGGAGGTCCCTTTGCAGCAACCCATGAGGTTTTGGGGTACTGCTCAGGCTTCCAATATGTTCCATCAGCATTGAGTTTCCTCTCAAAGGCAATACCCTCTTTCCTAGGGTTCCTGTTGAGGATCTGCTTTTTAAGCACATCAAAAAGAATCTGATGCCCTTTGAGGCTTTTGTACATGCCTGTCGTGTACAATTCCTTCAGCCCTGCATCATTAGTAGTACTAGCAATGTCCTCAGATGAGGAATTAGTGATAGCAGAGACAGGTCAAGAATTTGTAACATTTGAAGCATTTGAACATTCAGGTGAAGAATTAGCAGATTCACGTTCAATGCACTTCAAACATGGAGGAACAAATTCTTCTTGAGTAGCGCTGATTTGTTGAGCAAGTAATGAATCGCGCTCCTTCTGAAGATCTTCATAACTCACTCTTAGCTTCTCAAGATCTTGCTTCCTTTGAAGAAGTTCAAGAGAAAGCTTCTCATGATCAGATAAGAGAGTGTTATGATGACCTTGAAGGTCGTCAAACTTGGAATGGAGTCCCTGAAGACTTTCAACCAAGGCTTTTCACTGATCCATTTCTTCACCCAACATATCATCGCTCTTATTTAGCATGTATTGAACTTTTTCCAAAGCTCTTTGTTGTTTAGTGGCAAGGGAAGCAAGTTTGACATAGCTAGGTCCAAATTCATCGCCAGATTCATCATGACTAGACTCGGATAGATAGCATTTGGTTACATTAGCACTGTTTTCCATAAGGCAGGGGGTAGACAATGATGATTCTGGTTCGAATGTCATCGCATTGAGAGATTCCTTGTAATCCTCAAACCAAGGATCATGACGAGTCCGATGACCTTCGTAGACCTCAGAGAGATGGTCCTAGATTAGCTTTGCGTGATTGAGATGCATGACGTTCCTGAACTGATTTCGGGACAGGCTGGAGCAGATGACATCCTTCACTGTGAGGTTAAGTAGTGTGTACTTGAGAATGTCATCAGCCTCAGCCATCTTGCATAGATCGGTAAGACCGATCTCGGTGACGGTCCACAGTTTGCTGTCCATACCCATGAGTCGCTTTTTCATCATGGCCTTCCACCGAGGATATTCATGACCATCAAAGATGGGACAGGAAACGTTCCTCGATCCTGCAGTCGACATAACTACAACTCCAGGTGGTTAAACCAAAATCACACAGAACAAGGGAGTACCTTGCTCCGATACCAATTGAAAGTGCGTTATATCGACTAGAGGGGGGTGAATAGGTGATTTTTATGAATTCTTCACTGAGGAATTTGCTGATGAGGAAATTCCCAAATGAAGAACTACTTGCAGCGGAATAAGTACTCAAAAGTAAACATAGCAGAACACACGCATAGTCATCATGATGAAATGAAGACAAGCACAGAGTACGGAAAGCGTAAACACAGGATAACACAAGATGAAGACGAACAGACTGAAGAAATTGAACTGAGGAAATTGAGAAAGTCTTCAGTCAAATTCTTCAAATAGATATGAACAAGCACACAACAACAGCGATGAGGAAATGAAAGAGTTGAGGAAATAGAACCAGTAAGCTCGGTGAAGACAATGATTTTTTAGACCAGTTCCAACTGTTGTCTCAGTTGTACACTGGTTGGAGCGGCTGAGTATTTAAACTCGAGGACACCCAGTCCCGGACACACAGTCCTCACTGTATTCTCCTTGAGCTAAGGTCACACAGACCTCGCAGAATCACTCGTGGTAAGTCTTCAGGTGACTTCTGAAGCTTCACAAACTCGGTCACTCGGCGATCCACAATTCCTCTTGGATGCTCTAGACCTTGACGCCTAACTGTCTGGAAGAAGCACAGTCTTCAAAGGAAACAAGCGTCGGATCCACGCAGGATCAATCTCTTCAGTGATGCTCAATCACTTTGGGGTTTTGTAGGTTTGGGTTTGGGATTTCCTCACTTGATGATTTTCTCTCAAAGTCCTCGGAGGATGGGTTGCTCTCAAATGACAAGTGTCAGTTTCTCTCGGAGCAGCCAACCAACTAGTGGTTGTAGGGGGCGGATATTTATAGCCGGGGAGTAGCCCGACATGATAAGACATAAATGCCCTTGACTGATATGACCGTTAGGTGGGTAGATATTTTGGGACAGCTGGTGCGTAGCACAGCAACGGTCGGAATATTTGAGGTTCGAATTCCTCAGGGCTATCATGCTCCTCACTTTGTAGGCAATCCGCACTGGCGAATTCCTAACTCCTCAGTCAGAACAAATTCCTTAGAGACCAGAAGAACTTCGTTTCTATCACTGAAGAATATGACCTAACTGTGCGAGATTTCCAATGGCTTCACTCGAAAGGATTGGTAGGTGTAGGATTTTGAGTTGAGCATCACATGGAAATTTTTCCTTAGTATTTTTTCGACTCCCTTTAACAGTACGGTGTTTTCTATGACTCAAGAAAGAGAAAATGAAACAGTAAAAACAAGAGTCTTCACGCTTCATGTTCCTCAAATGATTACCAAGTCTTCAAGGTCACACCAATTTCTTCACTTTCAAAGTCTTCAGAAAGTCTTCAGAAATCCAAAGTCTTCAGTCGAAGAACTTCATTTTTAGGGGTCAAGTTTCTCTGTAAATATCAAACTCCGCATAGACTTATAGACCTGTGTACACTCACAAACACATCAGTCTCTTAACCTATAAGTCTTCAATACACCAAAATCACTAAGGGGCACTAGATGCACTTACACGGCTAGGATTTGTAACCCTAGGTTCTCGGTCTAAGGTAACCCCTTTATCTCTAATATTACTATTCATCCAACCTAACTTTAAGGGGCATCCTACAGAATGCTCTGCTAGAATCATACTCATCGATTAGGAAGAGAGGTGTGAGACAATGCGTGAGAGACAGGCCTAAAGATAATGTGCGTAAATGAGACATGTAGGCAGGTCCATGTATATAGAAAGGGTTGATGGGGATTGTGTGTGTATGCTTGCGAGAGGAAGAGTGCTTCTGATAAAGGTTAGTGAAAACAGTTGTAAATGGTTACGAGAGGGAGGGAGGGTTATATCTAGCGCATGTGTGCGAAAAAGACACCTCGGGAAAGAGTGTGTGAGCATGTGTGAGAGATCACCGATGGAGAGTGAAACTACACGTAAAAGACGGTTGTACACATTGATTAAAGATATAAATTGTATCCAAGTATTAGGATGGGATCATGATATTTGCAATTCACGTAAGGAACGGTCATTGATCCATCAGACATCTGGATTCTATCGAATTTGAGCATGTCTATGTTATTATTCGACCCAATTGATCCACATAGTTAGTATTTTGAACTCCAGACAATGCATAGCTTTAGCAATCGAATATAAACGTGAGTATAGTTCATGTTGTGTGTGTAAAGCACATTATACATATGAAAGTTACACAATGAACATTATAAATAGCTACCTATGAACTAGCATACATTTGAATTTAACTTAAGGTGGTTAAAAAGACGAATTCAACATGAAGTCCATTCAATTATTTGAATTTGATATCATGGCATTTGTAAATCATTCCTAAATTATGGGGCACCAATCTTTGCTCTGGTTTTGTACTAATAGCATATGTAGTCGTGTACAAAATAGATTCAAATTTAGCTCCTCCATTCCAAAATAATCGTAGTTATAGGATTTTCAAGTGTCAAAATTTCAAAAAGAAGCAGATAATGTAATGAGGTTTTCAAACATACAAGGTCAAATATAATGTTGTCTATTTAGGTCAATCCTCATAGTTCAAGAGTACTCTAAACATGAATGCTTGTGTTTCAAAATTTCGAACGAAGCGCCAAAAGAGCCTCTACTCGCCCGAAACCATGTGAGACCAATGTTTGGTAGTACAAGGAAAGTACTTTTCTAATAACTCCGACCCGTGAAACCTACCAGCCCGACGTCCAAAGGTATAAACCAGGGTAGGTTTGTAGCTTCATCTAGACGCCATGCAACCGCCTCAGAAAAACATTCATACACAATGGCCGCCTAAGCACACATGCGCGCGGCCGAAATCGCTCCCGCCCACTATTTGGGACACCTGGGATTACCATCCTACCCCTAACCCGTAGTAGGTCCGAAATTTAAGAGGGGGGCAAAGTTTGTACTTTCCCCAAATTTCAAACAAGCGAGTCCCATCTCCTGTTCAAAAAAGCCAAAAACAAGCGCGTCCCAGACCGAAACATGGTTCTCCCCCCGTCCCTCCTCCCCCCGCCCACCCGTCCGATTCCCCATTCATACTCCGTGGGCACCAAAACTACCTCTGCACCAGCCGCGAAACTCCGGCGTCCTTTGTCCGCCACCCCATCCCACCCATCAATCGCCACCCTCCTCCATCATGTCGGAGCCGATACCCCGACGTCGGCGTCCACCGCAACCTCAACCGCAATGCCCTCCATGGCTAGTAGTTGAAGCCGAGGCCGAGCAGTCCGTACCCGAGCCAGTTCAACCACGCCGTCCTGCACCTCACCGCTGCCGCTCCAACTTTGCCACCGTCCACTTCACCGGAGCTGTTCCTGCTACGCCGTCCTTCGCCGCCTCGGATCTGCTTCTCCTCCGCCGCTATACGGCCACGACAACACAGTCAACAATTTGGCCATGGGTTTGTCCAAGGAACCATGACTCTCCAAAACATCGGTTCCCCGAGGGAAAACAAGAAGATCGCCGCGACATATCGACACCACACTAGCAACCGATACGGGTACTCCTCTTCCCTTATTCGTGCAAATCTTACGTGTCTGTTTGCACCGTATTCATCCCACAGAAGACACTAGTTGACCGTTTCTTCTTCATACTAGATGTTCCTAGTAACTCGCGATGCACAAGTGTAGGATCTTGAAGTATGTCTAGAGGGGGGTGATTAGACTACTTGACCAAATAAAAACTTAACTTTTTCCCAATTTTAGTCTTTGGCAGATTTTAGCAAACTTAGCACAAGTCAAGCAATCTTAACACAATTCAAGCAAGCATGCAAAGAGTATATGAGCAGCGGAAAATAAAGCATGCAACTTGCAAGAATGTAAAGGGAAGGGTTTGGAGATTTCAAACGCAATTTGGAGACACAGTGATTTTTGAGCCATGGTTCTAATAGATGGTGCTGTCGTACATCCGCGTTGATGGAGACTTCAACCCACGAAGGGTAACGGCTGCGTGAGTCCACGAAGGGCTCCACCCAAGAAGGGTCCACGAAGAAGCAACCTTTTCTATCCCACCATGGCTATCGCCCACGAAGGACTTGCCTCACTAGCGGTAGATCTTCACGAAGTAGCCGATCTCCTTGCCCTTACAAACTCCTTGGTTCAACTCCACAATCTTGTCGAAGGCTCCCAAGTGACACCTAGCCAATCTAGGATACACCACTCTCCAAGAAGTAACAAATGGTGTGTTGATGATGAAATCCTTGCTCTTGTGCTTCAAATGATAGTCTCCCCAACACTCAACTCTCTCTCACAGGATTTGGATTTGGTGGAAAGAAGATTTGAGTGGAAAGCAACTTGGGGAAGGCTAGAGATCAAGATTCATATGGTAGGAATGGAATATCTTGGTCTCAACACATGAGTAGGTGGTTCTCTCTCAGAAATGATAAGTTGGAAGTGTAGGTTTGTTCTGATGGCTCTCTCCACGAATGAAGATGAGGTGGAGGGGTATATATAGCCTCCACACAAAATCTAACCGTTACACACAATTTACCAATCTCGGTGGGACCGAATCAACAAACTCGGTCAGACCGATTTAGTAAACCTAGTGACCGTTAGGGTTTTCGGTGGGACCGACATGCAACTCGGTAGGACCGATATGGTTAGGGTGAGGGCATAACGTAATCTCGGTGAGACCGATTGCACAAACTCGCTGAGACCAATTTTGGTAATAAGCTAACCAGAGAGTTGGTCAGGTAAACTCGGTGGGACCGGTTCGCTCATTTCGATGAGACCGAAATGTTACGAAAAGGAAATAGAGAGTTTAGATTGCAATCTCGGTGGGACTGATCGCTCATCTCGGTGAGCCAAAATTTTACGAAGGGAAATAGAGAGATTACAATCCCATCTCGGTGAGACCGAATTCCCTATCAGTGAGACCGATTTGCCTAGGGTTTGTGGCAGTGGCTATGACATCTGAACTCGGTGGCGCCGGGTAGAAAGAGTCGGTGGGGCTGAGTTTTACTTTAGGTTTTGGTCATATGTGGATGTGGGAAAGTAGTTGAGGGTTTTGGAGCATATCACTAAGCACTATGAAGCAAGAAACTCATTAAGCAACACCTCATCCCTCCTTGATAGTATTGGCTTTTCCTATAGACTCAGTGTGATCTTGGATTACTAAAATATGAAATGTAGAGTCTTGAGCTTGAAGCTTGAGCCAATCCTTTTATCCTTTGTATTTTGAGGGATCCATGCCATGCCATTCATTGAGCTTTCCTGAAATATTTGTCTTGGAATAGTATTAGCTCAATGAGCTATATGTTGTTAGGAATTACCAAAACCACCTAGGGATAGTTGCACTTTCAATCTCCCCCTTTTTGGTAATTGATGACAACATATAGATCAAAGCTTCGACAAATGATAATAAAATTTAAAAACATCGTCGCTTTGAGAAGTATGTGAAATGTGAGAGCTCCCCCTAAGTTTGTGCATAGTTTAAGATTTGCTTTGGACTACAAATGCACATAGGGTTAGGTTCATGAGTTACTCTCCCATGTCACATACATCTTGGTGGAGCACTCAAAATGATAATACTCAAAATACATGCACTCATCACCAAGCAAAGTGAATGATCGTATACAGATAAAATGGATAATGTCATCCAACAAGCATTAATGTAGCATATGATCAAACACATGATCATCATTGTATCACACAGGCAATAAAGTATCTCAAGCAAGCGAAAGCAAATAAAGTTCAACCACAAAGACAAGAGAGAACAAAAGCAAACTCTCTCTCTCGAAGCCTATGATCTATACATTTTTATCCCCCTTTGGCAACAAGTTACCAAAAAGTTCCTAGAAAATGCATAGGACTATGTCGTCTCTCAGGCTTGGTCTTGATGTGGTGGTGTAGATATGACTCCAAGGACGAAGGCATCAGTTGATGAAATTGGAGCTTGTGGAGTAGATGCTGGAGCTGGTGGCATTGAAGCAGTAGCAGGTGTAGAAGATGTTGCTCTTGTGTCTATCACAGGCACATCAGCTGATATCTGAGCTCTAGGCACTCTAGCAAACGCCTCAGTGGTTGTCTTCCCCTTCCTCTCCTGCATGTCATCTTGGAGTTGCTCAACAACAGACTGGATCTCAGTTACTTTCACATCCAAGTCATAGAACTTCTGCTCCATGATCCTCTCCAGGCTCTCCTGGTTTTGAGTCAGGGTGGCCAACCCTTTCTCAATCCTCAGAGTGGATGCTATCAAGTAACCAAGCTGGTCTTGTTTGCTCTTCAGGAAGTACTCGGATGCCTCATCAATTGTTGGCATCTTGGTAGCCTTCTTAGTCTTTTCCTTCTCCTTCTTCGCTTGTGCTTGCACTGAAGATGGTTCATTTTCATCCATAACCACTTGGTTGTCCTCAAAGTCTGGATAGATTTGCATGTGTTCCTTGTCCAACAAGTAAGTGCCAGTGCCCATCTTGGAGTTAATCAACTCCTGGATCTGTGGGGCATACCCACAACTTCTCTTCTGGTCTGCAGCTATCCTCTTGATTGTTTCAACAACGAGGCTCATCACCTTGAACTTTTGAGGCACATCAAACAAGTGTAGCAGATTAATAGCATGGCCTCTGATCATGTTATGATCACCTGACTTGGGCAAGAGTGTGTTCCTGAGGATCCAGTTGATGGTTGGCAGTCCTGACAGAAGAAAATGTACAGACCCAAACTTGTGAGTCTCAAGAGCATCATCTGGGATCTCCTTGTACATGTGTGCCATAGAGTTGTGATCCATCTTCTTCTTGGCATAGACATCCAAGTCATCCTCTTTCTCCTTTGGTGCATTGATCAGATTTGCCCATTCTTCAATACTAGACTGGTACCTTGTACCTTCAGACATCCAAACTATTCTGCCATCTGCATAGAAGTGTGTTGTGGAGTAGAATTGCATTATGAGCTCATCATTCCACTTTGTGAGCTTCTGCCCAACAAAGTCATCCACTCCACAACCCTTGAAGCTGTCAAGCACTCCTGGGTATTGTTCCTCATTTTCCTTGATGTATTTCCAATCTACCCATCTCATATCACAGACTATTGGTTTCTTGTCCAGCAGCACAGTCTCATAGAAGTCCTGTTGTTCCTTTGTATGGAACCTGTAGTCCATAGCAGTTCTCCTCCTGACTGCATAAGGATCAGTCAATCTCCACTGTCTAAGTCCTGCATCCTTTCCCAGCTTCATGTTCTCAGCAATAGGATGAGCATTGTTATGATCTGGAATCTTAGGCTTCAACTTTCTCAGAACATGCTCTTCATCATCTTCTTCTTCTACAACAACTTCAGGCACTGGGCCTTGTTCTTTACAGCAGTTGGGATGTTCCTGGTATTCCTCTTGGGTGAAGTCTTGGGCTTGGAAGCAGCCTTAGGTGCTTCTTTGGGCTTTGATGAAGCAGCCCCTGACCTTATGGCATCACCCATGAGCTTCTGAGCTTTGGGAGCCGGAGCAGCAGCCTCTTCTTCTTCTTCTTCCTCTTCCATCATGGAAGGCTTCCCAACAACCCTGGCCATGGTCTTCTTGACCCTTTCCTTCCTCTTCTTTTCAGCCACTACTGGCTCCTTGGGTTCTGATCTCTCAGTTTCCTGAGTTGATGCTCTGACTTTCAGCATAGGAGTCCTCTTCGCAGGGACTTTCCTGTTCAGACCTGGCTTGGTGGCTGCAGCAGTGCCATACTCCTTCTTGAGCACTTTCCTGGAGGTGACTTCATCCTCTTCTGCCACATAGTCTTCATCCTCAGAGCCTGAGGTTTTCTTCTTTCTGTTCCTGGTGGCAGCTTTGGGTAAGTTGCTTGGGGTGCTCCTGCTGCCCTCATCTGAGGAACTAGAGGGACTAGTGCCCTCACTCATAGGAATCTGCTCCTCTTCCCCGTTCTGGCTATCACTTTGATCAGGCATGTTGCAAACACTGACTGCCGACCCTGTGAATAGATGTAGATGAGATAGAGAGGATAAGCATCACAAAATATAGAGGTTTTTGCAAAAGATTGAGTTAAAAACTTAGTTTTAGTTTTCCATAGAAAGCATTTCGGATCAACCGATTTGTGAACTCGGTGATACCGAAGCTGCTTTAGGAACCTAAACTAGTGAACTCGGTCAGACCGAGTCACAGTTCGGTGGCATCGATACTGCTAGGGTTTCACAAAGTTTTGATCTCGGTCACACTGATTTGCAATTCTTGGTCCGAGAATCACAAGTGCAATTGCCTTGGCCAAATCGGTGGAACCGATTTCTACAACTCGGTGGGTCCGAGATGGTTTCGGCGGAAACCTAACCCTAAATTTTCAATCCAAACCTAATCTACGGATAGTTTTAACTAGATGAGATAGTTTCAATCGTGGCAAGATTCATGACGAACACAATGTGCTAGGAAACAGATTGGAATAGCAGAGTGATCAAGTCCATACCCTAGCTCGGCGATGGACTCGCTACGGTGGCAACGGCGGTGTAGATTCCCGTTGATGGTGGAGGAGACCAGCGGCGGGAGGCGGCTGGTGATGAGGAGAACGATCCGGAGACCCTGGAGGCAGAGCGGGCTGAGCGCGGGCGAAAACTGTTCAGAGAAATTTCCAAATTTTTTGCCCTTGGGTATATATAGCCCGACCCTGTCGGTGTGACCGAGTGGAACAACTCGGTGGCACCGTGATGCATTACTGCAAGCAGTTACTGTAACTCGGTGAGGCCGAAATGTTCAAATCGGTTGCACTGAGATTGAAAACCTAGATCGACTTAGTGATCTCGGTATGACCGAAATGGAAGAATCGGTCGGACCGAAACGCACAAAGAAGTTTTGGAAGTTTAAGTCTATGACGAATCGGGGACTCTGAGTGCTCCTCACACAGAGTGGTTCGAATCTGACTTGATCAAATTTTGTGATGTAGCATGAATATAGTTTGAGACAAGAAAAGCATAGATAGCTAGAGAAGGTTCTTAGGCATTCTTGTCCATCCACTTTGCCAAAAGAAAAAGAAACCAAACAAGCAAAACTACGAGTGGATGTCCTCGAATGAGTAAAGTATGCAATCAGCATGCTCACACAATAAAATGACAAATGAAATATGTGGCAAAGCACGCACAACCAATTCTAGCATCTATCAAGCAATTGGCGATGACTAGGTCATCTATATATGAGTATATTGACTTAGGAGTCAAATGAGAACATTTGATCATAGGTCATACTCATCGTTTAAGCTCAAGTGGGGTTACCACTTTTACATAATGCATTGATGTGTTCACACCATTAGAGTTGCTTTAGCTCAATTCTTAGAGTAAAGCTCCCCCTAGATGTGAGATCCCCCTATAGAGGGACGAACTAACCTTGGGTTTTGTCGTTGTTCACTTCATGTAGGTGTTGAAGATGTGAATGCTCAATGTTTATGTAGATCATTTGGAGCAATCCTTTGGAGTGACTTGCACTTTCAATACCTACACGGGTTAGTCCCACAAGGAACAAACAAGGATATCCATAGACATAGAGTGATGCACACACAAGATGATGTCTATGAAAGCATTAGGTTACCTTGTCCCTTGTCTTACCAACAAGAGGGTTTGTGACTCCTTGAACTAGTGCAAGATGTGAAAGTTTATTGCACTTGTCTTTGCCAAAATGATATGAGTGAAGAATGTTGGCGGAGTCACCCTCAAGAACTCTCTAGTTCTTATTCTTCGGGATCCACACCATGTTGATGGGAATCCTTGGAGTTGTAGTTGTACTTGATGAAGTAGAGCTTGACGTAGTCTTGGGAATCCACTTGACCAAGGCCTTGGGAGCTTCTTCAAATGCATCAATCTCTTCTTGAAGCTCATCCTTGCCTTTTTTGATTGTGGTCTTGTGGTGGGAGATCATCTTGAGCTTGTGTCCCTTTGAATTAAGTAGGATCATACTTCTCTCGTTGAGGAACAAACTTCGTCTTGGGGTATTGATCTTCTTCCCACTCAAATCCACTGGCATTTAACTTTTGTTCAAAACCAACACCTTGGTTCTTCCGGTGCCTTCCTTGCTTGCGTACAATTTCTTCGAATTGCTTACTTCCGGCAAGGCTCTTGTAAACACCTTTCTCTATAATTCCCTTCAATAAGCTATTTTCTTGCTCAAGTGTAACTTGTCTAGAAGAATCATTGGTGGAATCAAGAGAACTACTAGAAGCAACAATATTGCATTTAGCATGATGATTGTTACTACTAGAGGAAGAATCCTTCTTGTTTTTGTTACTAGACTTGACTTGGGGCATGTAAGTAGATAAGAGTAAATGCTTGGCAATGTAAGAAGAACTTTTCTTGCGAAGTTCATCATTGATTGCCTTTAATAACTCATGCTCTTGCTCAAGGTTGAGCTTTTCAAAGCGTAACTTCTCATGAGTCCTTAAAAGTTCTCGATGATACCCTAACATAGTTTCATGAGCTAACTTGAGAGTGTTTAGTTCTTTAGTTAGGAGCTTAATTCTCTCCTTATCATCGTCATTCGTTTTATCTTGATTAGCATGATTAATTGATGTTTCATCATAGTATTCATCACTAGAGTTGTCAATAAGTAAATCATCATCACCTAGCAAGTCATCTTCATCACTATTGAAATCAACATACTCGGGGTGTGTTACCTTTGGGCCTTTAGCCATGAAGCATCTTCCAAGTCCTTCATTTGGTGAATCAAATATGTCGTGGAAGTTGGTTGACACAAGTGCTAGACCGGCAACACCTTCATCTTGAGTATGTTCGGAGTCGGAGTGATAGCTTCTCTCGGAGTGATGTTCAGAGTCGGAACCGGATACCCATTCACCAACATGAGCTTGATGTCTTCATTTTGTGTAGCTCCTTGATGACTTTTCCTTCCTTTCCGAATCCTTGCTTCTCCGGGATGTTCTTCGTTCATAACGATCATCTCTACTCCTTCTCTCTCTTAGTGGTGATTCTTCTCTTCTAGTTCTCCTCTTAGGTGAATCTTCTCTTCTTTTGTAGGGAGCCGTACACTCATTGGAATAGTGTCCAGGTCTTCCACAATTGTAGCAATCTCGCTCTAGACTGGAAGATCTTTCATCATTGTAGGACCTTGACTTGGAACCTCTTTCCTTGCTTCTACTCTTGTAGAATTTGGTGAAGTTCTTCACCATTAGGCTCAATTCTTCATTGAAGGTTTGTTTCTCACTTGATGATGTGGGAGCTTCACATGAGGCTTTGTAAGCACCACTTGACTTGTTGTGCAGCTCCTCCTTATCCTTAAGCGACATCTCATGAGCAACAATTCTTCCGATGACCTCCGTTGGCTTGATATTCTTGTAGTTGGGCATCATTTGGATCAATGTGCATATGATATCATATTTTCCATCCAAGGCTCTTAGGATCTTCTTGATGATGAATTTGTCGGTCATCTCTTCACTTCCTAAGCCGGCAATCTCATTTGTGATGAGAGCAAGCCTAGAGTACATTTCAGCGACGCCTTCACCATCCTTCATCTTGAACTTGTCAAGTTGACTTTGAAGCACATCCAATTTGGATTCCTTGACGGAGTCGGTACCTTCGTGCATATCAATCAAAGTGTCCCAAATTTCCTTTGCATTCTCAAGGCGGCTGATTTTGTTGAATTCTTCGGGGCACAATCCGTTGAAGAGGATATCACAAGCTTGAGTGTTGTATTGCAGCATCTTCAACTCTTCCGCGCTAGCTTCACGGTTTGGTTCTCTCCCATCAAAGAATTCACCTTGCAAGCCAATACACACAATAGCCCAAACGGCGGGGTTATGTCCGAGAATATGCATTTTCATCTTATGCTTCCAACTAGCAAAATTAGTACCATCAAAGTAAGGACCTCTATGGTGATAGTTTCCCTTGCTAGATGCCATACTCTCCTAGGTTGTGAAACCAAGGCTATGACCACCAAAACCTATGGAAATCAAAGCAAATGGAGACCAAAGCTCTGATACCACTTGTAGGATCTTGAAGTATGTCTAGAGGGGGGGTGATTAGACTACTTGACCAAATAAAAACTTAACCTTTTCCCAATTTTAGTCTTTGGCAGATTTTAGCAAACTTAGCACAAGTCAAGCAATCTTAGCACAATTCAAGCAAGCATGCAAAGAGTATATGAGCAGCGGAAAATAAAGCATGCAACTTGCAAGAATGTAAAGGGAAGGGTTTGGAGATTTCAAACGCAATTTGGAGACACCATGATTTTTGAGCCGTAGTTCCGATAGGTGGTGCTATCGTACAT
This sequence comes from Triticum aestivum, assembly GCF_018294505.1. NCBI lineage: Eukaryota > Viridiplantae > Streptophyta > Magnoliopsida > Poales > Poaceae > Triticum > Triticum aestivum. The sequence goes on along the minus strand of NC_057798.1, from coordinate 466,147,278 downwards.
CCACGTTGATGGAGACTTTAACCCACGAAGGGTAACGGCTGCGCGAGTCCACGAAGGGATCCACCCAAGAAGGATCCACGAAGAAGCAACCTTGTCTATCCCACCATGGCCGTCGCCCACGAAGGACTTGCCTCACTAGCGGTAGATCTTCATGAAGTAGGCGATCTCCTTGCCCTTACAAACTCCTTGGTTCAACTCCACAATCTTGTCGGAGGCTCCCAAGTGACACCTAGCCAATCTAGGAGACACCGCTCTCCAAGAAGTAACAAATGGTGTGTTGATGATGAAATCCTTGCTCTTGTGCTTCAAATGATAGTCTCCCCAACACTCAACTCTCTCTCACAGGATTTGGATTTGGTGGAAAGAAGATTTGAGTGGAAAGCAACTTGGGGAAGGCTAGAGATCAAGATTCATATGGTAGGAATGGAATATCTTGGTCTCAACACATGAGTAGGTGGTTCTCTCTCAGAAATGATAAGTTGGAAGTGTAGGTTTGTTCTGATGGCTCTCTCCACGAATGAAGAGGAGGTGGAGGGGTATATATAGCCTCCACACAAAATCTAACCATTACACACAATTTACCAATCTCGGTGGGACCGAATCAACAAACTCGGTCAGACCGATTTAGTAAACCTAGTGACCGTTAGGGTTTTCGGTGGGACCGACATGAAACTCGGTAGGACCGATATGGTTAGGGTTAGGGCATAACGTAATCTCGGTGAGACCGATTACACAAACTCGGTGAGACCGACTTTGGTAATAAGCTAACCAGAGAGTTGGTCACGTAAACTCGATGGGACCGGTTCACTCATTTCGGTGAGAGCGAAATGTTACGAAAAGGAAACAGAGAGTTTACATTGCAATCTTGGTGGGACCGATCGCTCATCTCGGTGAGACCGAAACGTTACGAAGGGAAACAGAGAGATTACAATCCAATCTCGGTGAGACCGAGATCCCTATCGGTGAGACCGATTTGCCTAGGGTTTGTGGCAGTGGCTATGACATCTGAACTCGGTGGCGCCGGGTAGAAAGAATCGGTGGGGCCGAGTTGGACTTTAGGTTTAGGTCATATGTGGATGTGGGAAAGTAGTTGAGGATTTTGGAGCATATCACTAAGCACTATGAAGCAAGAAACTCATTAAGCAACACCTCATCCCTCCTTGATAGTATTGGCTTTTCCTATAGACTCAATGTGATCTTGGAGAACTAAAATATAAAATGTAGAGTCTTGAGCTTGAAGCTTGAGCCAATCCTTTTATCCTTGGTATTTTGAGGGATCCACTTTTCTCATCCATGCCATGCCATTCATTGAGCTTTCCTGAAATATTTGTCTTGGAATAGTATTAGCTCAATGAGCTATATGTTGTTAGGAATTACCAAAACAACCTAGGGATAGTTGCACTTTCAACAAGGTTTCTCCTCATATACTATTTCACCTTAGCTAGAGGTCCGTTGCCCCCCTGAATTTCAATTTCTGGCCAGTTGATTCCCAATTAACGGAAGCATTCCCCAGTTTACACCGGGGAAGCAGCGCCTTGGTGTTTATCTTAGGGGCGTGTGCGGCCTAGATCTACTGGTGCCCGATCTGGAGACTGGAGGTCGGCCGGGATTGAAGGGATGGCCTGGGGGCGCTGCCAAGCACGGTGGTGGTGTGAGGTCGAGGGGAGGGTGGGGCGGCGGAGGCAGGGGTCTGGGCCGGTGGTCGCTGGCGGTCCAAGAAAGATTGTCAACAGTGATTGGCGGGAGGTAGACGAAGGCCATCTGCCCGTTCCTTATAGATCGGAAGGTTCATTAAAAAATCGACTGACCTATTTATTTTCAGTCGACTGTTATCTTAGATATGACCACATGTGGTGGTGTGCTGGAGGAGTACCTGCATTTCCTATGCTCATATATTACAAAATCATACGGAGTAGAATCTAATTTTGTTTGCCATGCAATGTTGTAGAGCTATCATATGTCTGATGTCATTTATATTTCAGCCACCAGCTATCTACTACTTTTACAGTGCACTAGTTCTGCACACACTTCACCCATACTCTCACTATTGTGTTTTTATGCAAGGGTATTTCAGAGTCTGCCTCGAGGCAAGCAGAAAAGAAAAGAGAGAAGTTGCTCCAGCTTGCTACGTGGGTAGGCACGCCACGTTACAGCGTTATGAAGGGTGCAGTGTCAGTAGATGGAGACGGTAAACGTAGCTCTGGAGTTGATGACCTCTCTCGCAATGAACCACCATCCCAGGTGCTTGCTTTAACTTCGCGGTGTCATATGTGGTTGCATGTTCCATATGGTGTCTAGCTTGTATTCGAAAGGCCGAAGTCAGTCTTTCTTAAGATAAGGAAATATATTTTTTACATGAACCACCATCTCGTGAGCACCATAAGACAAATAGCTAGTCAGGGCACTGGCCGAGCCAGTGACAAGCTGTAACGCCCTGGATACAACTTTCCATATTCGTAACTCCAACTCTTGCCTTTTCCGGAGATGCGATATGATTTTTCCTTCGTGGTTGGGTTTTTGTCTTTTGTTTTGCATTTTGTTCATGTCATGCATCTCATCTCATAGCATCATGTGCATCGCATCCATATGTTTTCATAAAACCCGTACCCGTTCTTAGTTGTTGCATTCCCCTGCCTTTGTTATCCCTTTCTCAGACTAACCGGCTTCTCGTTCCCTCTTGTTTGACCACCTAACCCCTCTCCGCACAACCACCGACCCCCTCGTGTGCGTGTTCGAAACTTACCCAAACCCGAACAGGTCTGTCGTTACCGATGAGTCCGGATCATCCCCTAACATCTATAAAACATCTCCGTTTTCTTTGTTTGGACGCCCATAGCCTATCTTTCTCGACCGCCCGATTTTGATCTAAGGGTCCATGTCTACCCCAATTCATCTCCCATCACTATATATACGAAGTTAGTCCAAATCTGAGCAAACCCTAAAAATTAGGACCCTTGTCCCATCCCGCCACCGCTCCTCTTCCACCTCGGGATCCCCTTCCGATCCAAAATCCTCCCTCGATTTTTCCAACCGGACCAACCACTCGCCGCCGCCGGTGACCTGAAACACCAGGCCGCCCCTCTGATCCCTTTGCCTTCCATTTCTCCCTGCTCCCCTTGCCTCCTCCCGATCCATCCACCGCCGCCATCCCACGCGTCACCTACCAGCTCGTCCGAGACGTCTCCTTCCTCCCACGGTTGTCCTCCTTCCCTTGGTTCCTCTTTCCTCTCTCTGTTCGTGCAACAGGAGCTCTCCCTAGACACCATGTCCGTCACACCGCTTCTTCGAGACCAGCCGCCGTTGATCTACATCCATGCTGCCTCCCGCCGTCGACCGCAAGCCAGGAGCCCGAGCTCCTCCTTCCCGAGCCGCAGCCACCCCGCAGCCGTCCAACCTCACTGCTGTTGTACCTCACCGACCCCGCCACGCCGGCCTCCAGGACCTCCTCCTCGCCACCTCGCCGTCCTTCCTCCCGTCGGTGTTCTTCCCGAGGACGCCAGCCGCCCTCCTCAACCACCTTGGGTCGCCGTCGGCCACAAGCAGCTCCCCAGCAGATGAGCCCCGTCGCGCCCTCTCGTTCCTCTGTTTTCCTCCTCTCAGTATCTCATCTCTCTCTTGTTCTCTCTCTGTACAGAATGCAGCGTCGCCCATGGCCTTGTCTTCGGCCAGAACGAGCCTCCCCGTCGCGTCACCCGCCGGATCCACGCGGCCAGCCCTCGCCGGAGAACGCGCCAAGTCTGCCGCCGTCGACCTGCTTCCTCTGCTTCGAGGATGAGGCCCGCGGCAAGTCCCCTACCACGCCAGAGCCAGCTGCAGCTCCGTCCCCAGCGCCTTTTGCCTCGCCGCCGTCTAGGACCCTGTGTCGCCCCGCTTCTTCCACTCTCGGCCTCGCCTGGTTCATCTCCGCCGGAGTCCTCTGCCGCTGTGTCCTCTGTTTCCCTGCATCGAGCCCAGTAGCGCGCGCCTCGCTCGACCGGGTCCTCCCCGTGTTGACCGCGCCAGCCCAACAGAGCCAAGGCTGCGAGTTGTGAGGCCTCTCCACCAGCCAGCCGGCCTGCAGTCTCCATCGACTGGGCCTAGTCCAATGTGAGCAGCCCAGATCCTTCTGTTTTGGCCCGTGTTATGTTTTTTCTTGTCCAGCGATTTTAGTATTATCCGGTGAATTACTGTTTAAAAAAAACCCTTGAGCTTCATGCATATAATAACTCATGAACCGTGCATCATATTAAAAAAATTTATATATAAAAAATGCTTAGAATTTCATCTAGTTTCACATTATGCCACTTTCATCCATGTTAAAATACTTAAATTGCTGTTTAATTTAATTTGCATAAATGCCATGCTAAAATGCTTTATTTCATAACTAAATAACCGTAGCTCGGTTTTAAATAAACTTTATATGTAAATGGGGTGAAAAAATGCCTAGTTTAACATGGTGCACTCATCTTGCATGTTTAACAACTCTAAAATATGGTTTAGGGCAGAACAGTACCAAATTCGAATATTGCTCATGAGGATTTTCTGGAATTGTTGTTTGTTACTTCTGGCCTCATTTAAACTTTCCTAGATAGGTAGCTTAATTATGCTTCACCTCCTGCCATGTTTAACAACATTTAATATTGTTTGGTAGCTTAAATGAGATTAAACTAAATATGTCAATGTGGGGTTTTGTCAATATGCAACTCGTTGCATATTGAGCTCGACTTAATTTGTAGTGTTGTTTGTTGCATTTTGCCATGCCATGCCATGCCTCATTAAACCGGACATGCATCATACTTGTTTGTGCATAATGCCATGATTATGATTGTGTGTTTACCGTATTGTTTGCTTCTTTCCGTTTTGCTTCTCTCCGTTAGCTTCGGTTCCGTTCCGGAGGTGTGAGGATTCGTTCGACCACATCCGCTTGTCTTCTTCATGGACTTGTTCTTCTTCCTAGCGGGATTTCAGGCAAGATGACCGCTACCCTGGATCTCACTACTATCATTGCTATGCTAGTTGCTTCATTCTATCGCTATGTTGTGCTACCTATCACCTGTTTATCAAGCCTCCCAAATTGCCATGTCAGCCTCTAACATTTTCACCCTTCCTAGCAAACCGTTGTTTGGCTATGTTACCGCTTTGCTCAGCCCCTCTTATAGCGTTGCTAGTTGCAGGTGAAGTTGAAGATTGCTCCATGATGGACAGGATTATGTTGGGATATCACAATATCTCTTATTTAATTAATGCATCTATATACTTGGTAAAGGGTGGAAGACTCGGCCTTATGCCTACTATTTTGTTCCACTCTTGCCGCCCTAGTTTCCATCATACCGGTGTTATGTTCCCGGATTTTACGTTCCTTACGCGGTTGGGTGATTTATGGGACCCCCTTGACAGTTTGCTTTGAATAAAACTCCTCCAGCAAGGCCCAACCTTTGTTTTACCATTGGCCTCACCTAGCCCTTTTTCCCTTGTGTTTCCGGAGCCCGAGGGTCATATTTATTTACCCCCCCCCCCCGGGGCCAGTGCTCCTCCGAGTGTTGGTCCAAACTAGAGCACCGTGCGGGACCATTCCTTGGCAACTTGGGTTACGTCGGTTCCTGTATGCTTCGCTTATCCGGTGTGCCCTGAGAACGAGATATGTGCAGCTCCTATCGGGATTTGTCGGCACATCGGGCGGCTTTGCTGGTCTTGTTTTACCATTGTCGAAATGTCTTGTAAACCGGGATTCCGAGTCTGATCGGGTCTTCCTGGGAGAAGGTATATCCTTCGTTGATCGTGAGAGCTTATCATGGGCTAAGTTGGGACACCCCTGTAGGGTATAAACTTTCGAAAGCCGTGCCCGTGGTTATGTGGCAGATGGGAATTTGTTAATGTCTGGTTGTAGATAACTTGACACCAGATCTGAATTAAAACGCATCAACCGCGTGTGTAGCCGTGATGGTCTCTTTTCGGCGGAGTCCGGGAAGTGAACACGGTTTTGGGTTATGTTTGACGTAAGTAGGAGTTCAGGATCACTTCTTGATCATGGCTAGCTTCACGACCGTTCCGTTTGCTCTCTTCTCGCTCTTATTTGCGTATGTTAGCCACCATATATGCTTAGTCGCTGCTGCAGCTTCACCACTTTACCCCTTCCTTTCCCTTTAAGCTTTGCTAGTCTTGATACCCATGGTAATGGGATTGCTGAGTCCTCGTGGCTCAGAGATTACTACAACAATAGTTGCAGGTACAGGTTTTGCGATGATCATGACGCGAGAGCGATGTTTGCTTGTTTTGGAGTTCTTCTTCTGCTTCTTCTTCGATCAGGGGATAGGTTCTAGGTCGGCATCCTAGGCTAGCAGGGTGGATGTCGTTTGAGCTTCTGTTTGTGTTTCATCCATAGTCGGATGTTGTTCTCATGTATGATATGATGTTGTATTCGTGTGGCATTGTATGCCTTTTGTACGTATCCCCATCTATTATGTAATGTTGATGTAATGATATCCACCTTGCAAAGCATTTCAATATGCGGTTCTATCCTTGGTGGGACCTTCGAGTCTCTTTAGGATAGTATCGCATATTGGGCGTGACAAGTTGGTATCAGAGCCCCGACCGACCATAGGAGCCCCCTTGATTGTTGGCCGTTGTTGAGTCTAGAAGAAAACTATTCTGAGTCTTAGGATTATATATATATTGGAGAGTAGGATTCTTTTTACTCCTAAGCCCCCTTCGTAGCTCTGGTGAGGACTCTTGACGTAGATGTTTTGTCTTTCCTCTCCTCAAATTTCACTAAAAAAATTTAGGATCACGCGGGTATCTTGGGATCGTTTCGATATTCTTATGACGAGAACATTGTTCTTGGTGCCTCCTGACATCTAGGGGTTGTGGCAGTGTCCCGGGGAGTTGAGCTCCAAGGTGTTGTCGTCACAATTTTATCGTTGCAGTTCTGGAATACCTGAGTTTTGCCGACATCGAAAATCTCTTTTATGCAGTTGTTGGTGAGATAACCTCGATGCCACCCAGTATTGGGGCGGGAGTTCGGGAGTATTGCCATAGCTCGTATAACGGATGCTTTTCGAAGGTTGAAGTACACGATTTCCGGAGTTTTCTTGGTTATGTGTTGACGGATGGATACAGCTGGATGTAGGTATTGTTAGTTTGGGTGAGATATATTGCTTCCCCTGTATCCCCAACACCAGATTGCATAACCAGAAAGTTTCGGGAGTTTATAGGTGGGAATTCAAGTAGCTCCTAGAATATCTTCCCGACAGATGCATGATATAAGATTGGGGTTCGACGTCTAGTGGTCCGCCTATCCACGGTCGTTTTTACAGTGGTCTCGTTGTGTCTTAAAGAGCCCTTAGCTATGCTGGTTCGGGGACACTTCGTATGTCATGTGCACTGCCTTGTACATGATGGTGCTGTATGATCGAGCCCATGTGGGCCCCACCACGAAAACTTTGGACAAAATCTCTATCATATGTTTGTTCCGGCTTATTCTGCAAGCCAAATCCTTTGTTTTGTTTTATTTGTGGTATTCGAGTTGCTTCGATGTCAAGTGTTGATTCCATACCTTTTCTAAACGGAGTTCTCATATCTTCTGTGTGAATACTAATCCTTTTGATCTTTGAGGTTGTCATGTTAATTCTTTTCCAACCGGTGCGCTTCTCTTCGAGATGATCCCATCTTTCTCCCCATCCGCAAGATCAATTCTCAGTTCTTCGCAACGGTGTTTCTTCCTCCGTCCCAAGTTGCCTTTGTTTTTTTCCCGCCCTCCCACCCTTTTTCTTCAAGGACTTAGATTTCTTAATCATGTATCCTTTTATTTGTGGGAAGTCTCTTCATTCTTTTCTTTCAATGTTCTTATCCGGTGATTTCCCATGAAGACGCTCAACTGTTTCAAGTTCATCATCCTTCATTGTTGTTTCTTCTCCGATGGATCCAATTCAAGCTTTCGATATTCATCATATTCCTTTCCTCGTTTCTAATGCTTTCTCATGCCGATGCACCTCTTAATCATTCACTTCTTCCTATTCATTTGTTCTGGAGTGCTGAAGATATCTCACAAGACTTGTGTTTCCATTCTCAATCCGTTCAAGATATATCGAGATTGTTATCTCATTCAAGCCATTTTCTACCGGTGCAATCTTTATTTCAAGCAATCCTTCAATGATATTTCTTTCGAGTGGGCCCTAACCCACAGGTCTTTTCCCAGGATCTTACCTGACTCTTCTAATTTTCCCAGAGCCACTCCCAAAGTTTTTCGAAGTTTGACGTAAGAATGAATTTTCATCAGTCATATTCCCTCTCCAAGATCGCTTTCAGAATATTTTCATCGTTGGTTCATCATTTCTATTCTTCTTTGTTCCGGAGTATCTCAACAATTGTCATGGTGGTTCTCATCATCATTCGCAACATGTGAAGACCGAAGAAGAGTTTCTCTTAAATCTTGGTCCATTCTGTTGAAGATTCATGGTTCTAGCTTCATGCCATCCTCATAATTGTTTTTGATTGTGGATATTCTTTTCACCCATCCGGAGCATTTCATGAGTTGTTTCCATTTCTTTCCTCCGAAGGCCATCATGTCATAATTCTTCATTCTCAGCATGTAGCTATCGTTCTCCAAATCTTACCGGTGCATCGTTCAAATAACCTCTAATCAGTTCATGGCCTCTTTGTTCTCTTGTATCTAAATCCCTTCAAGTATCTTCATTCATTTTCAAATTCTTTCCGGTGAATTGTGCCTTTGCTACTTTCATTTTCAATTCTTACGGTGGTTCGTTCAAGATTCCTCTTCCTTTGCTACCGTATCATTTCATTCGTTGTTTCCAATCCCACCGGTGGTTCCATCTATACCTTCTCAAGTTGGCGCTATATCCCTCTTAATCCTTTCTACGAGAATAAGTAGTATGCCAAATCCGTTGCTTGTCATCAATTTAAATTGGTGAAGGCTACGCATAACGTAATTCTTATTATTGTTTCATCCAAGTGATCTAGTTTCTTCTTTCCAGAGTTGTTCATCATGTCACATTTCCCGGTTCGAGATGTTTCATCTTTTCTTTTCCGAAGTTCCAAGTTTTTCGCTTTATCTCATTTCGTAGCTCCATCTAAATCATCGGAAGGCTTCACCTTGTGTTTTCAACTTCTCTTTCTTTCTGTCATCCTTTTATTACCGGAGTTCTTCATGGAGGCTCTACATGATGGTTCGTCAAGGATTCTTTTCATTCTTCAATTGTTCGTCAAGATTTCTCTTGAAGTTATGATCTGCCAAGCTATACTCAAAATTAAACATGGTGCTCAACACATGTTTTGTTTTGAGGCGTTCAAGCATTCTTCATCTTGCCTTCCAAAGTGCAATTCTTTCTACCTTATCTTTTGAGATGGTGTTATGTCATTCTTGATAATTTCCCTTCGCGTTTCATGATTCACAAGTTTTCAAGAGTGACATATTTAAATCCATCATTTTCTCTTTATTCAAGAAATCTTTTCAACCAATCTATCTCTTCATTGGAGTTATCTTGTGTCATATTTCACCTAAAGCCTTCCCTAAGGAATGTTGCTATTGTGGTGCTTATCAATGATCCAAGTTATCTCGCTATCATCTTGGTGAAGAAGTTTTCATCTTCTTGTTGATCTCAATCCAATCAACTGTTTTCCGTTAGTGGCGTGTTGGCACCTCATAGTCTTGAGATGTTTTCCATAAGCCCACTACAAGCTTATTCGTTTCGTTGTTGGTTTTCCAACAACTTCGTTATAACCTTCTTGGAAGGGTGCTTTCCAAGCTCAGTTGTGGCAGAAGTTGGCATTTTCTTCTCCATTCTTTTATTCCAATGATCTATCTTCTATTCTTTCTTCCGGAGGCATGGTGATGTTGCTCTCTTCACTCATCATCTCGAATTGTGAGGATCGTGTTCTTTTCATGCTTATCCATTTAACCGGAGTGGTTTCGAATTTTATCTTGTCCATTAAACTCTTGATTCATGTCTTTGCAACCTTCAAGTTCTCGTAATGCTCCATGTTTCTCTTTTCTAACGGATTGTTTGCAATCTCGTTCATCTCTGTTGTACTCTTTGTTTTAAATTTCTCAACCTCTCAAGGTTCGTGGTTTCACTCGTTCGTCAAAGAAGCAACTTAGTTTACCTCTTATCTTCCTATTCCTTTTCCCTCCGGTGCCATCCTAGATCTCGGGACGAGATCCTCTCGTAGTGGTGGAGTGTTGTAATGCCCCGGATACAACTTTTCATATTCGTAACTCCAACTCTTGCCTTTTCCGGAGATGCGATATGATTTTTCCTTCGTGGTTGGGGTTTTGTCTTTTGTTTTGCATTTTGTTCATGTCATGCATCTCATCTCATAGCATCATGTGCATCGCATCCATATGTTTTCGTAAAACATGTACCCGTTCTTAGTTGCCGCATTCCCCTGCCTTCGTTATCCCTTTCTCAGACCAACCGGCTTCTCATTCCCTCTTGTTTGACCACCTAACCCCTCTCTGCACAACCACCGACCCCCTCGTGTGCGTGTTCGAAACTTACCCGAACCCAAACCGGTCTGTCGTTACCGATGAGTCCGGATCATCCCTTAACATCTATAAAACATCTCCGTTTTCTTTGTTTGGATGCCCATAGCCTATCTTTCTCGATCGCCCGATTTTGATCTAAGCGTCCATGTCTACCCGAATTCATCTCCCATCACTATATATACAAAGTTAGTCCAAATCTGAGCAAACCCTAAAAATTAGGACCCTTGTCCCATCCCGCCGCCGCTCCTCTTCAACCTCGGGATCCCCTTCCGATCCAAAATCCTCCCTCGATTTTCCAACCGGACCAACCACTCGCCGCCGCTGGCGACCTGAATCACCAGGCCGCCCCTCTGATCCCTTCTCCTTCCATTTCTCCCTGCTCCCCTTGCCTCCTCCCAATCCATCCACCGCCGTCGTCCCGCGTGTCACCTGCCAGCTCGTCGGAGACGTCTCCTTCCTCCCACGGTTATCCTCCTTCCCTTGGTTCCTCTTTCCTCTCTCTGTTCGTGCAACATGAGCTCTTCCTATACACCATGGCTGTCGCCCCGCTTCTTCGAGACCAGCCGCCATTGATCTGCATCCATGCCGCCTCCCGCCGTCGACCGCAAGCCAGGAGCCCGAGCTCCTCCTTCCTGAGCCGTAGCCACCCCGCAGCCGTCCAACCTCACTGCCGCTGTACCTCGCCGACCCCGCCACGCCGGCCTCCAGGACCTCCTCCTCGCCACCTCGCCGTCCTTCCTCCCGTTGGTGTTCTTCCCGATGACGCCAGCCACCCTCCTCAACCACCTTGGGTCGCCGTCGGCCACAAGCAGCTCCCCAGCAGATGAGCCCCGTCGCGCCCTCTCGTTCCTCTGTTTTCCTCCTCTCAGTATCTCATCTCTCTCTCATTCTCTCTCTGTACAGAATGCAGTGTCGCCCATGGCCTTGTCTCCGGCCAGAACGAGCCTCCCCGTCGCGTCGCCCGCTGGATCCACGCGGCCAGCCCTCGCCGGAGAACGCGCCAAGTCTGCCGCCGTCGACCTGCTTCCTCTGCTTCGAGGATGAGGCCCGCGCCAAGTCCCCTACCACGCCGGAGCCAGCTGCAGCTCCGTCCCCGCCGCCTTTTGCCTCGCCGCCATCCAGGACCCTGTGTCGCCCCGCTTCTTCCACTCTCAGCCTCGCCTGGTTCATCTCCGCCGGAGTCCTCTGCCGCTGCGTCCTCTGTTTCCCTGCATCGAACCCAGCATCGCGCGCCTCGCTCGACCGGGTCCTCCCCGTGTTCACCGCGCCAGCCCAACAGAGCCAAGGCTGCGAGTTGTGAGGCCTCTCCACCAGCCAGCCGGCCTGCAGTCTCCACCGACTGGGCCTAGCCCAATGTGAGCAGCCCAGATCCTTCCGTTTTGGCCCGTGTTATGTTTTTTTCTTGTCCATCGATTTTAGCATTATCCGGTGAATTGCTGTTTTCAGAAAAACCCTTGAACTTCATGCATATAATAACTCATGAACCGTGCATCATATTAAAATGTTTTATATATAAAAAATGCTTAGAATTTCATCTAGTTTCACATTATGCCACTTTCATCCATGTTAAAATGCTTAAATTGCTGTTTGATTTAATTTGCATAAATGCCATGCTAAAATGCTTTATTTCATAACTAAATAACTGTAGCTCGGTTTTAAATAAACTTTATATGTAAATGGAGTGGAAAATGCCTAGTTTAACATGGTGCACTCATCTTGCATGTTTAACAACTCTAAAATATGGTTTAGGGCAGAACAGTACCAAATTCGAATATTGCTCATGAGGATTTTCCGGAATTGTTGTTTGTTACTTCCGGCCTCATTTAAACTTGCCTAGATAGGTAGCTTAATTATGCTTCACCTCCTGCCATGTTTAACAACATTTAATATTGTTTGGTAGCTTAAATGAGATTAAACTAAATATGTCAATGTGGGGTTTTGTCAATATGCAACTCGTTGCATATTGAGCTCCACTTAATTTGTAGTGTTGTTTGTTGCATTTTGCCATGCCATGCCATGCCTCATTAAACCGAACATGCATCATACTTGTTTGTGCATAATGCCATGATTATGCTTGTGTGTTTACCATATTGTTTGCTTCTTTCCGGTTTGCTTCTCTCGTTAGCTTCGGTTCCATTCCGGAGGTGTGAGGATTCGTTCGACCACGTCCGCTTGTCTTCTTCATGGACTTGTTCTTCTTCCTAGCGGGATTTCAGGCAAGATGGCCGCTACCCTGGATCTCACTACTATCATTTCTATGCTAGTTGCTTCATTCTATCGCTATGCTGCGCTACCTATCACCTGTTTATCAAGCCTCCCAAATTGCCATGTCAGCCTCTAACATTTTCACCCTTCCTAGCAAACCATTGTTTGGCTATGTTACCGCTTTGCTCAGCCCCTCTTATAGCGTTGCTAGTTGCAGGTGAAGTTGAAGATTGCTCCATGATGGACAGGATTATGTTGGGATATCACAATATCTCTTATTTAATTAATGCATCTATATACTTGGTAAAGGGTGGAAGACTCGGCCTTATGCCTGGTGTTTTGTTCCACTCTTGCCGCCCTAGTTTCCGTCATACCGGTGTTATGTTCCCAGATTTTACGTTCCTTACGCGGTTGGGTGATTTATGGGGCCCCCTTGACAGTTCGCTTTGAATAAAACTCCTCCAGCAAGGCCCAACCTTGGTTTTACCATTTGCCTCACCTAGCCCTTTTTCCCTTGGGTTTCCGGAGCCCGAGGGTCATCTTTATTTACCCCCCCCCGGGCCAGTGCTCCTCCGAGTGTTGGTCCAAACTAGAGCACCGTGCGGGACCATTCCATGGCAACTTGGGTTACGTCGGTTCCTGTACGCTTCACTTATTCGGTGTGCCCTGAGAACGAGATATGTGCAGCTCCTATCGGGATTTGTTGGCACATCGGGTGGCTTTGCTGGTCTTGTTTTACCATTGTCGAAATGTCTTGTAAACCGGGATTCCGAGTCTGATTGGGCCTTCCTGGGGGAAGGTATATCCTTCGTTGATCACGAGAGCTTATCATGGGCTAAGTTGGGACACCCCTGCAGGGTATAAACTTTTGAAAGCCATGCCCGCGGTTATGTGGCACATGGGAATTTGTTAATGTCCGGTTGTAGATAACTTGACACCAGATCCGAATTAAAACGCATCAACCGCGTGTGTAGCCGTGATGGTCTCTTTTCGGCGGAGTCCGGGAAGTGAACACGGTTTTGGGTTATGTTTGACGTAAGTAGGAGTTCAGGATCACTTCTTGATCATGGCTAGCTTCACGGCCGTTCCGTTTGCTCTCTTCTCCCTCTTATTTGCGTATGTTAGCCACCATATATGCTTAGTCGCTGTTGCAGCCTCACCACTTTACCCCTGCCTTTTCCTTTAAGCTTTGCTAGTCTTGATACCCATGGTAATGGGATTGCTGAGTCCTCGTGGCTCACAGATTACTACAACAACAGTTGCAGGTACAGGTTTTGCGATGATCATGACGCGAGAGCGATGTTTGCTTGTTTTGGAGTTCTTCTTCTGCTTCTTCTTCGATCAGGGGATAGGTTCCAGGTCGGCATCCTAGGCTAGTAGGGTGGATGTCGTTTGAGCTTTTGTTTGTGTTTCATCCATAGTCGGATGTTGTTCTCATGTATGATATGATGTTGTATTCGTGTGGCATTGTATGCCTTTTGTACGTATCCCCATCTATTATGTAATGTTGATGTAATGATATCCACCTTGCAAAGCGTTTCAATATGCGGTTCTATCCTTGGTGGGACCTTCGAGTCTCTTTAGGATAGTATCGCATATTGGGCGTGACACAAGCCCAACAAAGACGGGCATCACCTGGAACCCAACTAAAAAGCTGTGATGGTGGTGAAGCTACCCGCTTCCCACCAGGCTCTCAGGTCCTAGATGATCATGCTCACCACTCTAACCGGATGTCTAGCTTGTATTGCTTCCAATTTGGTTAAATTGCATCTGCTTAGCTTACACATTATACCTTTGAATATGACATGCCTGTCTGTTTTTGGTACATACTAGTACATCTGTGCATTAACCATGTTCTTACATCAAACTAATGTTCTTGTGTATCCCTCATCAGTCACTTATGATGAGCCAGTCAGGCAAGTGGACTACTTCTCATTTAAAGAATGCAGTGTCAGCCTCCCAACATGATTCTCAAGAAACAGCAAGGCTAGATGAAGATAGTGAACGTAGCTCTGTAGTTGATTACCGCATTTCCCCTACACTAGCATCATAGGTGCTTGCTCTAACTTGGCAGCGTGATATGTGGTTGCATGTTGCATATGGTGTCTAGATTGTAATTCTTCCAGTCTGGTCAAACTGCATGTGCTAGTCTGCTTAGCTTATACATTATACATGTTAATGTGACATGCCTTCCTGTATTTAGTACATAGTACATTTGTCTATTAAGCATGTCCTTACATAAAACTATTGTTTTTTTGTATCCCGCATCAATCAATATGACGAGACACCTTTAGTGTATGCAGTGCGATATTAGTTGCAACTTTCATATGATTTATAGCATGCGCTGCTTCTATTTTTTGAAATTCCATTTATGATGGGACACTTTTAACTTGGCAGAGTCATATTGGTTGCATCTTTCATGTGGTGTCTAGCTTGCATTGCTTCTTATTTCTTGGAATGGTTTCTTCTTAGTTTACACAAACAGTTGTGAACATGCCATGCCGTCCTGTTTTTCGTACATATTCCATCCTGATATCATGTGTTTGCCTTACATCAAAGTAGTGATTGTCAGTATCATGCATGAATGAGTTCTGAAGAGAGAATTTTATTGCTTTTTCTTGTCGGTTTTACTTGACAATTCAAAATCAATAAAGCAGAAGGAAGTTAGCAAGGCAGCGGATAAAGGTGCTCCTTCCGAACGGAGGGCCTCTATAGTTTCTACTCCTCCACACCCCCAAGATGATTTCCAAGACAACACATGCATAGACACTCAACAAAGCTGTGTTTATGATGAGCACGTCTCCCCTAGTGCACCATCACCGGTGCTCCCTCTAACTTGGCATTGTTATATGTGGTTGCATGTTATGTGTGATGTCTAGCTTGTATTGATTCTAATTTTGTTGAATTCCATCTGCTTACTTTACACATTATACTTGAATAAGACACGTGTTCTTGTTTCTAGAACATACAATATCTGTCTATAACACCATGTTCTTACATCAAATTACTACTGTTGTGTAACCTGCAACAATCACTTATCATAAGACATGTTTGACTTCAGAGTGTGATATAGGTTACGTCTCGCATTCTTTTCTAGCTTGTACTACTAATTTGTTGAAATGACACTTATGACTAGACAGTTTAAATTGGTAGAGTGATATTCATTGCATCTTTCATATGGTGTCTAGCTTTCGTTGCTTCTAATTTGTTGAAATGCCTTCTCCTTAGTTTACACATCATAAGCTGTGAATATGCAATGTTGTGAATATGCAATGGCACTAATGACGAGAGACCTCTAACATGGTAGTGTGATGTTGTTTGCATCTTGCATATGATTTATTTCTTGTACTGCTTCACATTTGTTTAAACGCCATTTATGATGAGACACCATTATCTTGGCAGAGCGATATTTGTAGCATCTTTCATATGATGTCTACCTTCCATTGCATTGCTTCTAATTTGTTGAAATGTCTTCTGCTTAGTTTACACATCATAGTTCTGGTCATCTCTTCCATCCTGTTTTTCATACATATTACATCCTCCTATCATGTGGTTGTCTAACATCAAAGTTCAGTTCGTCTGCATCATGCATTAGTTTGTTTTGAAGAACTAAATTGTTATTCGTTTTTCTTGTCGGCTTGACTTAAGATGGCACAGAGAAAGAGGAAGAAACACAGAATGGCAGGGAATGAGAAGCGGATGAATCCTGCAGATTCTGCTGGTACTGATGGTGCAATAGAAGGTCAAAGTCCAGTAGAAAATTCTACAAACAGGGCATCCCATGCCACACGAGTTGCAAAAAAAGCCAAACAGAAACAAATAGCTGTCACCAAACAAGCAGAGACAACCCTAGTTCTTGCAACACCTTCCACAATACTACCAGCTGCACGAGTTACTCGTGCGTCAACTGAGCTAGCAGATTGTTCCAAAGATCCCTTGCCACCTGACACTACTTCCCAAGCACTCTTGACACAAGACGAGTTGGCAATATCAGATGAACCTTGTGAGCTTCAACAGCAAGAAGGTAGTTGCTGGAGTCAAGTTATAGTTGCATGCTTCTTTTTATGTAGTCTCACAGTTTGATGTACACTAACACTTCCTATGTTCGTTGTTGGACTAGCTCCTAGGCGCAAGAGGAAACAAACATCAGGGATAATGCTCGATAGGTTAACTAAATCTAGAGGAGGAAGAATGGAGATCCGTTTTGAGGCAGGTTTAAAAAGGCCGCGTGATGCTACAGAATCAGCCAAGTTAGTATCAGAGGCAACGGTTGCCGTTAGGTGTCATGTACGTACCTCCCAACATGGATTCAGTACAGGAATGACAAAGACGAAACCCAGTTCAACACCTTCCTCGACCATTTATCTGTAAGTATGGTTATGTATGGAAACTAGTAATATCATCTTGCTCTGTCCCATACTTTCTAGGTTGCTGATAATGAGACTCCCATAATTTTCAACATATGAGGTTCAAGTTGGATACCCAAGATGATGCAACCAGACAAGCTTGCACCCATGTTTTCAAGTCTGCTCTGCGACAGTGTCGGTATAACTTGAGGAAAACTCACTTTGAAGGCAAGGCTAATAGTGAACTTTCCCAAACATCTCCAGCGGAAAATATATCGGATGAAGACTGGAGGGGCCTTGTTAAACACAGGTCTGATCCGAAGTATTAGGTACATTATATATATGTGATCAGATCACATGTTGAAGTCCTATTTACGCATGTTGAAGTCCTATCTTCTTGTAGGTGATCTGTTCAAAGAACAAGGCCAACCGTACAAAAGTGAAATTCCAACAGACGACGGGATCTCGTAGCTATATTGCACACTGCGAGGCTCTTGTAATTAGCTGCGCTTTCACTCTTTTCGCTGTACCATATTATCAGATCTATATTGACTTGTTCGAAATGCAGAGGAAAGCCCGCAAGGACCAAAAAGTACTTGAATCAAATGATGTGGAAATCTTCAAGGACTGTCACACCAGCAAGAAGAAGGGCATGACTACTCCAGTCAAAGCCGCCGTTGTAAGTCCTTAATCCTCATGCCTTTTAACTGCTACTTACTCTGACTTGTACCTTGAACTGCATGGTTTGCAGCCAATGTCTATTACTCTTTTCAATTTTATACACAATTGTCTTAGCGTATCATTGCACCTTACAAGGTTTAAAAGAGAGGAGTAATATTCCTTTGATCTTGACCCGTAATCTAGTTCCGTGCTGGACTTTCCCACACAACGTTACAATTGCATGTTTGTCTGTTCTCAGTTGTTTTGTGATATGAATGATGTCATACTATGCTTACCATATTATAAACTTCGTCTCTTTATCCTTAGACCTCAATAAAATGTGAATAAATAGACAATACATTAGCGATGGTACATGGTCATATGTTTGGAACCTGGTTTTATTATGTACTTTGCAATAAAATACAACTAATATTTTACATGGGTTCACCAGAATAAGTTCTGTATATAGGCCAAAGCTATTTTGTTTGGTTTTGCTGCCTCCTTAATATCTTCTGTTCTGGTACTACTAATGTAAAAACTCAACTTTTCAGCGAGCTATGGAAAAAATGGTGGAACCGCCACCTTCTGAAGGTAGCGAGGCAACTATAACCGCAATGTCAGCTCTTGCTGCAGTGGGTCAGTACCTGTCCACTAACAGTGCCAAAAGCACATTCCTGCGTAATACTGTGTTGGTTGTTAAGTCAATCTCGTCCAAACTACCTCATGATCAAGATATGCAAGCTCAAAGCAATGTTGTATCTGCGCTCCAGACACAAGTCCATTCCCTAACAGAGACCCTTTGTGAAACAAGGAGAGACATTGTTCGATGTCGTCAAGATATGCATGGTTTTGAAACCAGACTATCAGACATTTTCTATGTTGTTCAGGAGCCTAGGAGAAATGAAGGTGAGGGTTATGGTGCTCCATCGGACAATACAGCATGAAAACATAACAGTCAGGTCAAATGAACTAAGCTTCTGAACTTCTGGTGGTGCATTTATCTGCTAGACTGTTAAGTTTTATGCCAACCTTCCTTTTGTTATATAGTTGTAATTTGTTTTGGTGCGATACAAATTTTTTTCTTAACGTGCAGCCACCGGCTGAAGAAAATAGCAAGCCATTTTTGTGTAGTGTAGGGTGTTCCCCATATTTGCACTGGTGGCGATCTTTGATGCCGAGTGGATGTAATCTGTGCAATCGCCTTAATAGCCTAGCATTAGTTTCGGCCTTATTTATTTCCTAGTCTACTTTTTCCCTGGTTTGTTAGTGGCTGCAAAAAGCATGGGCCATATACGGGCTGTAGGATCCATGGGTCTCCCGCGGGCCGTCGATAAATGGGCCTCCGTTAGGGCCATAGAGCCGGTGGGCCTCGGGTCGTCGGATAAATGGGTCTACATGGGCTGTAAACGGGCGTAATTAGTATCGGCCCAGCACAGTAATGGGCCGTTAACAGGCCAAAGGACAGCAAAGGCTTAATTCTGTCACAGGCATAACGGGTCGTTAATGGGCTAGAATATAGGACGGGCTGGAAACAGCGCAATGGGTTAACATGCCAGAAACGGGCCGACTCTTGCCATGGGCCGAATTTGGCCCATTAGGGGAACAGGCCAGTAACGTGCCGGAAGTAATCGAGGGCTAGAAAGGTGCCCAAGAACGTATGGGCCGTCAAAGGCTGAAAGCTAACACGGGCTGGAAACGGCGCAACGGGTTAACAGGCCAGAAATGGGCCGACTCTTGCCATGGGCCAAATTTGGCCCATTAGGGGAACAGGCCAGTAACGTGCCGGAAGTAATCGAGGGCCAGAAAGGAGCCCAAGAACGTATAGGCCGTCAATAGGCGAAAGCTAACACGGGTTGGAAACGGCCCATGTGAATCACGGGTCGTTAATGGGTACAAAGAAAATTACTGTTCATTATGGGCTAGAGTCACCGTGGGCCTCTAAAGGGCCTAAAGATACGAAGGCCTCATGTGGGCCAAAAGACATCATGGGCCATACATGGGCCAAAAGTGAAATGTGCTGGTGTTATATCCGACGGCCCACATGACGTTGTTGGGCCGATTTCCATTAGGGTCTAACAGGCCGTGAGTTACCGAGCCGTAAAATGGGCTATTTGCAAAGAGACCGTTAACAGGCTTTTCATGGGCCAGCCCGTTAACTTGTGACCAAGTCAAACAGGCCGGCTTTGTAAACTAAATGGGCCAGTGGTGAGCAGTGGCACGTGTCGACATATCATAGGCACCTATCTGACCCACTGATGAGCTGACACACGTTTCGTCCGGCCAATAAGAATTTTACACGTGGAAATTTCCCATTGGTCAGGGCTGTTAACGGGTTATCGGATCCGAAACCCGACCCGATAGCTTAACGGCGTTCCGTTATGGTGGATGCCACGTGTCGGTCACCCTTGACGAAAGCACTTCTGTGACGTGCGATTTATCGTCATGGAAGTGGACACTTCCGTGATGATAATTTTGGTAATGTCATGGAACACTTCTACAACAACACATGTATGACTATCTTGATTCTGTCATAAAATTGTCATGGATGTACATGCATGCCAGAAAATGCGACCTACTGTGACAAACACATATCATCACTGAAGTGTATTTTTTTTGTAGTGAAAGTAAACAAGCAATCTAATCATCCTAAAACCAAAGCTTGACACATTAGTTTTACAATACAATGGATATATACAAGGGGATAATTATTTACAGAGAAACTTCCATGAAAAATTCTACATTGTTTCCATGAGCATGAACACAAGTGCTCAAGGTCGACCCTCACTTCTTCAATGCATAGCTTTCCAATCACTTCTCTTTTTGAAAAACTTTTTAGGCATGAGAGGCAAGTATTTTTTTTGGTATTTTCATTCTTTTAATTTTTTGTATGTTTCATCCACAACTAAAAAGAAATAAAAAGGAAAAACAAAATCTACTTAGTGAAGAAAGCAAACAAGCACACACGAGAATATCAACCCCACGCTATTGCTCTCCAGCAACGGCGCCAGAAAAGAGCTTGGTAATCCCCAAGTGCAGGGAATCATCATACCAATTTCCAGAGGTGGAAGTGATAAGTGTGGAGTGTTGAACCCATGAGGAGCTAAAGGTAAGATCAATATTCTCTCAAGTCCTATCTTCCACTGATACGACTCTACGTACACCGAACGTTTGCTTCCAACTAGATACGAGAAATAAAACTACGTTGTGGGTATGAAGAGGATAACTTTGCATGATATCGGAGAGCTAAAATATAAAAGTAGGTGCTGTTATCATAAAGTTAGAATATATTACTAAATATTATAAATAGCGAGTGTGGAATAATGATGGGTCGGTGTGCGGAATTGTCCTAGGCAATTGTTAACAAGATCGGTAATCACTATTGCAATTTCATATGAGGGAGAGGTATAAGCTAACATACTTTCTCGTCTTGGATCATATGCACTTATGATTGGAACTCTAGGAAGCATCCGCAACTACTAAAGATCATTAAGGTAAAACCCAACCATAGCATTAAAGCATCAAGTCCCCTTTATCCCATACGCCGTGACCCACTTATCTGTGTTTATGCTTCTATCACTCAAGGAACGCAGACAATAAGTACACCATGGACATATTGCAACACCCTACAGCGGGAATCCCTCACGCTTGCGTGACACGGAGGGCACTATAGGACAACACCAAAATAAAACATACAACTCATACCAATCTAGATCATCAATCAATCCAAAGACAAAGGATATCTACTCAAAACGTCATAGGATGGCAACACACCATTGGATCATAATATGTGGCATAAAGCACCATGTTCAAGTAGGGATTATAGCGGGGTGCGGGAGAGTGGACCGTGTAAAAGAGATGAGGATAGTGATGATGGTGATGTTGATGAACACGATCATCGCGGCGATGATTCCCCTCCTGATGTTACTCCGGCGCCACCGAGAGAGAGGAGGGGAGGTTCTCCCCCTTGTGCTTCCTCCTCCATGGCCTCCCCTTAGACGGGGAGAGGTTCTCCCTCTGGTCCTTGGCCTTCATGGCGATGATGGCCCCTTCGGGATCCTCCTCCATAGCCTCCAGTGATGATGGCCCCCTCCGGCAGGGTGCCAGAGAGGGCCTAGATTGATTTCTCGTGGCTACAGAGGCTTGCAGCGGCGGAACTTCCGATCTAGGTCAAGTTTTGGAAGTTTGGGTATTTATAGGAGAGGTTGGCGTCGAGAACAAGTCAGGGGGGCCCACAGGGAGTCCACGAGGCAGGGGTGCGCCCTCCACCCTCGTGGGGCCCATGGGACTCCCCTTCGGTAACTCTTCGTTCCGGTATTTTTTATATTTTCCAAAAAAATCTCCATTGATTTTCAGCCCATTCCGAGAACTTTTATTTCTGCACAAAAACAACACCACGGTAGTTCTGCTAAAAACACCGTTAGTCCGGGTTAGTGCTAATCAAATCATACCAAAATCATATAAAACTACTGTAAACATGGCATGCATACTTCATAAATTATAGATACGTTGGAGACGTATCAGTCCTCTACAGCATTCACTTATAGCTATGTCTTCGAACTTGCCATTTTCCTGAACTAAGTGAATGTGATCGGACACTAACCCCTTATGTGCTTATTCCTCAAACTCTATATATCTAGTCATATGCGTTCTATTGAAACTTGTCGAATGTCCTCACCGCATCCTTGTAGCTGAAGATACAGAGTCACACATTTAAAACTGCTTTCAATGATATATCTCTTTTGCCTGAATCTCGGAGAAGCCGGAACGACCACCCGACAAACCAGGCATGCGTGGAACATGGAACAACTTTCAATGAGTTGCATGCATGCCATGTGTCCATTAGATGTGAACCGCTAGGGGCACCTGCGTAATTACGATGTGCAACCCTGTACCTTATAAATATCCACACCGCACGGTCTTTATCTTTTCATCCACCTCATCACCTCGCTCAAATCCTAGCGCCTCCGCTAGCTCACGTCGACGCCAGAGACGAAGCGCTTTGCTGCCGGGACTTCTTCGACGCCGTCCTCACGCCGGCCGCGGACCTCATCTTCTTCTCCGCCGCCGTAGGTGTCTTTCGCCGCCAAGTTAGGGCACGGGAGATTCAACTGCTCGACTTCCTTCTCTGCCTCGTCTAGCAGTTCATCAGCGGTAATTAAATCTCACTTTTTACTGTCTTTTTGATCCATCAAATCCATCCACTTCAACCAAAAGTGGTTTCTATACTTCCAAATTTGGATTTGTCTCTTTCTGCATCTCATATCATGCCAAGGATATTCACTTATGCTTCATAACTAGTTAGATTCCTCACTTGTACTTATTCATGGATTCGTACAAATCTGGAACCAACTCTCTTTAAATAAGTGAATGTCTTCGCTCTATGAGGTCAATGTCTTCAAAAACTCATTTATCTTCAAAATCTTCTGAGAATGCATATGACCTCTTCTCCTTCCCTCGCACCTCTAATGCTATCACAGGTACATGTCTGTGGGAGAATCCCATGGTTCTCATAGTCTGCATTCATTTGCAGAGTTCTTACAGCATCATATGCACTCCCCGAAGCCAGTTCTTGTCTGACTAGTAGACGGAAGCCTTTCACTGTTTTGAAGCCTATCAGTCTGAATATCATGGACACTAAGAAATCAGCAAGGAAAGGTGGCAGGTAACACCGAGGCAATACAACTCTAGATCTGCCTCCGGATCTGTATGAACTATACAAAACAGATCCAGAGGAGAACTACAATCAGCGCAACACCCGGATCCAATGGATGTGAAGATATTGGGCAGCAATGGTTCAAGTACAACTTCGTCAGTGCCGAATATGCTGAGAAGAATGCCACCAAGTGCCCGTGGGGCGATATTCTGTACAAGAATCTGTAGCCAAAGTCGAAGCCTGAAGCTATTGCTCAAGGTTTCTATCCGTGCATGGACCGAGGACCAAAGCCTGAGAATGCCGACCCATCATCCTTATTATGGTGTCATGATGACAATCTATTCAATCGCAACTACCAGTTCGCAAAGGAGTCAGTTGCAAAGAACAAGAGGGGTTTTGGACTCAATTTCAACCCTGGTCCATCTTCACCAAGACAGGATGGTACTCGCGATGCCAATCCCAATGTCATCGGGCCCTTCAATAACTTCGATGGGCTCCTCTCCCACATTGCTACTCAGAGGCACACGGTGGATCAATCTACAGATGATGATGACTTTGAAGATGCTCCTGCTCCACCAAGGCAGAAGAAGAAGAAGAAAACAAAAGCTTCGAAGCCCTC
Organism: Triticum aestivum; assembly: GCF_018294505.1. Lineage (NCBI taxonomy): Eukaryota > Viridiplantae > Streptophyta > Magnoliopsida > Poales > Poaceae > Triticum > Triticum aestivum. The sequence continues at coordinate 466,123,315 of NC_057798.1, read as the reverse complement.
TGCCACACCAAAGGCTTCATCTATGAAGCCGTTGAAGACTGCACCTCCTGAATCCAGTGTGTAGTCTGAAGATTTGTCTCGTGTCTCCAAGAAGACAAAGAAGACCAAGAAGCCCAAGAAGATTTCTGGGCATGAACTGACTCCTGCTGCTGTTCTACGCAACGAGGATGACACCATTGATCTATCGAGTGATGAAGATCTTGGTGATGAAGCTCTAGAAATGCTGATCAAGAGCAAGCAAGAGGAGGAGATCTTCAATGATCTGCCCCTCTTTGATGTTGATATTCTGAACAATTTCATCGATGAATGGTTTGATGACCAGAGCATCAGTATTGATGACCTACAACTGCCCGTGGACATAAGCGTCACATTTCACGGAGCCATTGCCAATGAATTGGCCTTGGCTCAGAAAATCGTCGAGCTCAATGGTAGAGTATTCAACCCAAATTTATTGATTCGACACAAGGGGAGCCAAAGAATATTCTCAAGTATTAGCAGTTGAGTTGTCAATTCAACCACACCTGTAAGACTTAATATCTGCAGCAAAGTATTTGGTAGCAAAGTAGTATGGAAGTAATGGTAACGGTGGCAAAAGTAACAGTAGCAGTTTTGTAGTAATCGTAACAGTTGCAACAGAAAAGTAACTAAGCAAAGATCAATATGTGAAAAGCTCATAGGCATAGGATCAGTGATGGATAATTATGTCGGATGCGATTCCTCATGCAACAGTTATAACATAGGGTGACACAGAACTAGCTCCAATTCATAAATGTAATGTAGGCATGTATTCCGAATATACTCATACGTGCTTATGGAAAAGAACTTGCATGACATCTTTCGTCCTACCCTCCCATGGCAGCGGGGTCCTATTGGAAACTAAGGGATATTAAGGCCTCCTTTGAATAGAGTAAAGGACCAAAGCATTAACACTTAGTGAATACATGAACTCCTCGGGCCCTAGTGACAAGCATTAAGCATAGCAAAGTCATAGCAACATCAATCTCAGAACATAATGGATACTAGGGATCAAACCCTAACAAAACTAACTCGATTACATGATAGATCTCATCCAACCCATCACCGTCCAGCAAGCCTATGATGGAATTACTCACGCACAGCGGTGAGCATCATGAAATTGGTGATGGAGGAAGGTTGATGATGATGATGGCAATGGATTCCCCTCTCCAGAGCCCCAAACGGACTCTAGATCAGCCCTCCCAAGAGAGATTTGGGCTTGGCGGCGGCTCCGTATCGTAAAACACGATGAATCCTTCTCTCGGATTTTTTCTCCCTGAACGTGAATATATAGAGTTGGATTTGAGGCCGGTGGAGCCTCAAGGGGCCCACGAGGCAGGGGGGCGCGGCCTCCACCCTCGTGGACAGGGTGTGGAGCCCCTGGTGTTGATTCTTTCGCCAATATTTTTTATTAATTCCAAAATTATTCTCCGTGAAGTTTCAGGTCATTCCGAGAACTTTTATTTCTGCACAAAAATAACACCATGGCAATTCTGCTGAAAACAACGTCAGTCCGGGTTAGTTCCATTCAAATCATGCAAGTTAGAGTCCAAAACAAGGGCAAAAGTGTTTGGAAAAGAAGATACGTTGGAGACGTATCAACTCCCCCAAGCTTAAACCTTTTCTTGTCCTCAAGCAATTCAGTTGACAAACTGAAAGTGATAAAGAAAACTTTTACAAACTCTGTTTGCTCTTGTTGTTGTAAATATGTAAAGCCAACATTCAGGTTTTCAGCAAAGATTATGAACTGACCATATTCACAATAACACTTAGGTCTCATGTTTACTCATATCAATGGCATAATCAACTAGCGAGCAATAATAATAAATCTCGGATGACAACACTTCCTCAAAACAATCATAATATGATATAACAAGATGGTATCTCATTAGCCCTTTCTGAGACCGCAAAACATAAATGCAGAGCATCTCTGAAGATCAAGGACTGACTAGACATTGTAATTCATGGTAAAAGAGAACCAGTCACAGTCATACTCAGTATAAACTAATAGTAATGCATGCAAATGACAGCGGTACTATCAAGCTGGTTCTTTTTAATAAGAGAGTGATGACTCGACATAAAAGTAAATAGATAGGCCCTTCGTAGAGGGAAGCAGGGATTTGTAGAGGTGCCAGAGCTCTATTTTGAAATAGAGATAAATAATATTTTGAGTGGCATACTTTCATTGTCAAATAACAACCAAGAGATCTCGATATCTTCCATGATACATGTTGGGGAACATAGTAATTTCAAAAAAACTCCTACGCACACACAAGATCATGGTGATGCATAGGAACGAGAGGGGAGAGTGTTGTCCATGTACCCTCATAGACCGTAAGCAGAAGCGTTATGACAACGCGGTTTATGTAGTCGTACGTCTTCACGATCGACCGATCCTAGTACCGAAAGTATGACACCTCCGCGATTTGCACATGTTCAGCTCGGTGACGTCCCACGAACTCATGATCTAGGAGAGTGTCGAGGGAGAGTTTCATCATCATGAGAGCATGATGACAGTGATGATGAAGCTACCGGCACAGGGCTTCGCCTAAGCACTACGATGATACGACCGAGGTGGATTATGGTGGAGGGGGCACCGCACATGGCTGGAAACAATCAACTTGTGTGTTCTAGGGTGCCCCCTGCCCCCATATATAAAGGAGCAAGGGGGAGGCCGACCGGCCTTGGGGCGCGCCAAGGATGGGGAAGAGTGCTCCTACTAGTAGGAGTAGGACTCCCCTTTCCTAGTCCAACTAGGAGGAGGAAGGGGAAAGGAAGGAGAGGCAAAGGAGAAGGAAAGGGAGGGCGCGCCCCCCTCCGTAGTCCCATTAGGACTCCTTATAGGGAGGGGGCGCGGCTGCCCCTTGTGGGCTGAATCCCCTCTTCCCTATGGCCCATGTAGGCCCAATAGTCCCCTCGGGCGGTTCCGATAACCCCCCGGCACTCCGATAATTATCCGGTGACCCCTGGAACTCATCCATTGTCCAAATATAGTCATCCTATATATCAATCTTTATGTCTCGACCATTTCGAGACTCCTCCTCATGTTCGTGATCACATCCGAGACTCTGAACTATCTTTGGTACATTAAAACACATGAACTCATAATACCGATCATCACCGAACGTTAAGCGTGCAGACCCTACGGGTTTGAGAACTATGTAGACATGACCGAGACACGTCTCCGATCAATAACCAATAGCGGAACCTGGATGTTCATATTGGCTCCCACATATTCTATGAAGATCTTTATCGGTCAAACCGCATAACAACATACGTTGTTCCCTTTGTCATCGGTATGTTACTTGCCCGAGATTCGATCATCGGTATCTCAATGCCTAATTCAATATCATTACCGACAAGTCTCTCTACTCGTTCCATAATGCATCATCCCGCAACTAACTCATTAGTCACTTTGCTTGCAAGGCTTATAGTGATGTGCATTACCGAGAGGGCCCAGAGATACCTCTCCGACAATCGGAGTGACAAATCCTAATCTTGATATATGCCAACTCAACAAGTACCATCGGAGACACCTGTAGAGCACCTTTATAATCATCTAGTTACGGTGTGACGTTTGGTAGCACACAAAGTGTTCCTCCGGTATTCGGGAGTTGCATAATCCCATAGTCATAGGAACATGTATAAGTCATGAAGAAAGCAATAGTAATATACTAAACGATCAAGTGCTAAGCTGACGGAATGGGTCAAGTCAATCACATCATTCTCTAATGATGTGATCCCATTAATCAAATGACAACTCATGTCTATGGCTAGGAAAGTTAACCATCTTTGATTCAACGAGCTAGTCAAGTAGAGGCATACTAGTGACACTCTGTTTGTCTATGTATTCACACATGTACTAAGTTTCCGGTTAATACAATTCTAGCATGAATAATAAACATTTATCATGATATAAGGAAATATAAATAACAACTTTATTATTGCCTCTAGGGCATATTTCCTTTAGTCTCCCACTTGCACTAGAGTCAATAATCTAGATTACACAATAATGATTCTAACACCCATGTAGTCTTGGTATTGATCGTGTTTTCCTCGTGAGAGAGGCTTAGTCAACGGGTCTGCGACATTCAGATCCGTATGTATCTTGCAAATCTCTATGTCTCCCTCCTTGACTTGATTGCGGATGGAATTGAAGCGTCTCTTGATGTGCTTGGTTCTCTTGTGAAATATGGATTCCTTTGCCAAGGCAATTGCACGAGTATTGTCACAAAAGTTTTCATTGGACCCAATGCACTAGGTATGACACCTAGATCGGATATGAACTCCTCCATCCAGACTCCTTCATCTGCTGCTTCCGAAGCAGCTATGTACTCCGCTTCACATGTAGATCCCGCCATGACGCTTTGCTTAGAACTGCATCAACTGACAGCTCCACCGTTCAATATAAACATGTATCCGGTTTGTGACTTAGAGTCATCCGGATCAATGTCAAATCTTGCATCAACGTAACCATTTACGACGAGCTCTTTGTCACCTCCATAAACGAGAAACATATCCTTAGTCCTTTTCAGGTATTTTAGGATGTTCTTGACCACTGTGCAGTGATCCACTCCTGGATTACTTTGGTACCTCCCTGCTAAACTAATAGCAAGGCACACACCAGGTCTGGTACACAACATTGCATATATGATAGAGCTTATGGCTGAAGCATAGGGAACACCTTTCATTTTCTATCTATCTTCTGCAGTGGTCGGGCATTGAGTCTGACTCAACTTCACACCTGTAACATAGGCAAGAACCCTTTCTTTGCTTGATCCATTTTGAACTTCTTCAAAACTTTATCAAGGTATGTGCTTTGTGAAAGTCCAATTAAGTGTCTCGATCTATCTCTATAGATCTTGATGCCCAATATATAAGCAGCTTCACCGAGGTCTTTGATGACCCACAAGTATAGGGGATCTATCGTAGTCCTTTTGATAAGTAAGAGTGTCGAACCCAAAGAGGAGCAGAAGGAAATGACAAGCGGTTTTCAGTAAGGTAATCTCTGCAAGCACTGAAATTGTAGGTAACAGATAGTTTTGTGATAAGATAATTTCTAACGGGTAACGAGCAATGAAAGTAAATAAGGTGTAGCAAGATGGCCCAATCCTTTTTGTAGCAAAGGACAAGCCTGGACAAATTCTTATAATGAGAAAAGCACTCCCGAGGACACATGGGAATTATCGTCAAGCTAGTTTTCATCACGCTCATATGATTCACGTTCGTTACTTTGATAATTTGATATGTGGGTGGACCGGTGGTTGGGTGCTGTCCTTTCTTGGACAAGCATCCCACTTATGATTAACCCCTATTGCAAGCATCCGCAACTACAAAATAAGTATTAAGGTAAACCTAACCATAGCATGAAACATATGGATCCAAATCAGCCCCTTATGAAGCAACTTATAAACTAGGGTTTAAGCTTCTGTCACTCTAGCAACCCATCATCTACTTATTACTTCCCAATGCCTTCCTCTAGGCCCAAATAATGGTAAAGTGTCATGTAGTCGATATTCACATAACACCACTAGAGGAGAGACAACATACATCTCATCAAACTATCGAACGAATACCAAATTCACATGATTACTAATAGCAAGACTTCACCCATGTCCTCAGGAACAAACATAACTACTCACAAAGCATATTCATTTTCATAATAAGAGGGATATTAATATGCATTAAGGATCTGAACATATGATCTTCCACCGGATAAATCAACTAGCATCAACTACAAGGAGTAATCAACACTACTAGCAATCCACGGGTACCAATCTGAGGTTTAGGTACAAAGATTGGATACAAGAGATGAACTAGGGTTTGAGAGGAGATGGTGCTGGTGAAGATGTTGATGGAGATTAACCCCCTCACTATGATAGGATCGTTGGTGATGACGATGAGGATGATTTCCCCCTCCCGGAGGGAAGTTTCCCCGGCAGAACAGCTCCGCCGGAGCCCTAGATTGGTTCCGCCAAGGTTCTGCCTCGTGTCGGCGGAGTTTCGTCCGAAAGCTTGCTTATGATTTTTTTTTCAGGGTAAAAGACTTCATATAGCAGAAGATGGGCACCGGAGGGCCACCAGGGGGCCCACGAGGCAGGGGACGCACCCAGTAGGGGTGGGCGCGCTCCCCACCCTCATGGCCAGGGTGTGGGCCCCCTCTGGTACTTCTTTCGCTCAATAATTCTTATTAATTCCAAAAATGACTTTTGTGGAGTTTTAGGACTTTTGGAGCTGTGCAGAATAGGTTTCCAATATTGGCTCCTTTTCCAGCCTAGAATCCCAGCTGCCGGCATTCTCCCTCTTCATGTAAAAACTTGTAAAATAAGAGAGAATATCCATAAGTATTGTGACATAACATGTAATTATAGCCCATAATGCAATAAATATTGATATAAAAGCATGATGCAAAATGGACGTATCAACTCCCCCAAGCTTAGACCTCGCTTGTCCTCAAGCGGAAGCCGATATAGAAAAATATGTCCACATGTTTAGAGATAGAGGTGTCGATAAAAATAAAATACGGACATGAGGGCATCATGATCATTCTTATAACAGCAACATATATATATATATTGTCATATGATTTCTTATGCTCAAGTAACAATCTATTCACAATGTCAAGTATGATTCAGAAACTTCATTGAGAACTAACAAACTATAATCTCAGTCATTGAAGCAATTGCAATTTATCATACCATCGGAAAGAGTCAAGAATAGAGCTCTTCAGCAAGTCCACATACTCAACTATCATTTAATCTTCCACAATTGCTAACACTCACGCAATACTTATGGTTATGAAGTTTTAATCGGACACAAATAATGATAGGGGCTTATTGTGTTGCCTCCCAACCTTTTACCTCAAGGGTAATGTCAACTATAATAGTTCATGCTAACTTACATCCAATTGGATATATGTATCAGGATCTTTCCAACACAAGGTGCTTGCCAAAGGATAAAATGTAAAAGGGAAAGGTGAAGATCACCTTGACTCTTGCAAAATGTAAAGGACATAAAGTAAAAGATAGACCCTTCGCAGAGGGAAGCAGAGGTTGTCATGTGCTTTTAGGGTTGGATGCACAAAATCTTAATGCAAAAGAACGTCACTTTATATTGCCACTTGTGATATGAGCCTTTATTATGCAGTCCGTCGCTTTTATTACTTTAATATCACATGATCATATAAAGCTTATTTTCTCCGTACTAATAAGTCATACATATTTAGAGAGCAATTTTTATTGCTTGCAACATGACAACTTACTTGAAGGATCTTACTCAATCCATAGGTAGGCATGGTGGACTCTCATGGCAAAAACTGGGTTTAAGGATATTTGGAAGCACAAGTAGTATCTCTACTTGGTGCAAGGAATTTGGCTAGCATGAGGGGGAAAGGAAAGCTCAACATGTTGGACGATCCATGACAATATACTTTAACTGAGATGTGAGGAAACATAAACCATTATGTTGTCTTCCTTGTCCAACATCAACTCTTTAGCATGTCATACTTTAATGAGTGCTCACAATCATAAAAGATGTCCAAGATAGTATATTTATATGTGAAAACCTCTCTTTCTTTATTACTTCCTATTAATTGCAACAATGACCAAAACTATGTTTGTCAATTCTCAACAACCTTTATGTATCATACTCTTTATGTGTGAAGTAATTACTATCCATAAGATCAATATGAACTCTTTTATTTATTTTTATTCTTTCTATTTTCTCAAGATCATAGCAAGATAGCAAATCCCTTGACTCAACACTAATCTTTATTATATAGCTCACGGACTCGATTACATAGAGGGATCACAAATCAAAACTGAAAACTAAATAATACCAAAAATTTATTCTGCTAGATCAAGATATTACCAAAAGGATCGAACTAAGAAAAACGGTAAAGATAGGAGTGTGATGGTGATACGATACCGGGGCACCTCCCCCAAGCTTGGAAGTTGCCAAGGGGAGTGCCCATACCCATGTGATTATGTCTCCTTCTTCAGAGTTGGTGTTGTGATCTTCTTGGCGATGATGCCCCTCAGGATACAATTCTCCTCCTCGAGCTTATTAACCTGTTACTTGAGGTCCATATTTTCCTTGCGAAGCTTGCCCGTGATGACTAAAGCTCCTTTTACCCAAGGATGCTGCATAGCTTCTGGAGAACAAGTGACACTCTTTTTCATATTCTCATAAGAAAGAAATTTAACATTGGAAGGGATGACTGAGTTTGGGATAGCTGAGCTCTGTAGTTCCCCCATCATGAATCCTGCTTGGAAGCGAGAGGTAACTTCTTGATCCTCCTCCGTGGCATCTATCCTTTTCAAGTTGGCCTCCATCTCATCCTCCGTTGATGGCCCAAAGTGATAAGCATCGTTGTTTGCTCCTGGACCTGGTGTTGGGTGAGACACCCGACTCTCCCTGACTGACTCTTGAGAAGACATCTTGCTCTAAATCTGTGATAGAAACAGCTCGAAACAAAGACATAAGATATTTGCGTGATATGTGGTGAAAACATTCTGGAGATTATATAATGAATTTTTACCTACCGAAAGAAGTATCGTGCAAGAAAACGGAGTCCGGGGAGCATACGAGGTGCCCATGAGGTAGGGGGAACGCCTAGTAGGGTAGGGCGCGCCCTCCACCCTCGTGGAGGCCTCGTGTCCTTCCTGGACTACTTATTTTTGTATTTTCTTAAATATTCCACAACGGAGAAAAAATGGTATTAGAATTGTTTTGGAGTCGGTTTACTTACCGTAACACATACCTATTCCTTTTCGGAGTCTGAAATGTTCTGGAAAGTGTCTCTTATGTATTCCTCCGGGGTTATGGTTTCAATAATATTAGTTTCAACATTTATAGGATTACCTAAGATATAATGTTTGATTCTTTGACCGTTTACCACCTTTGGATTTGTGCATTCAAAGTTGTTGATTTTTATGGCACCGGAACGATTGACCTCCTCGATAATGTAAGGGCCTTCCCATTTAGAGAGAAGTTTTCCTGCAAAAAATCTTAAACGAGAATTGAATAGCAACACATAATCACCTACGTTAAACTCATGCTTTTGTATCCTTTTGTCATGCCATCTTTTAACTTTTTCTTTGAACAACTTGGCATTCTCATAGGCTTGGGTTCTCCATTCATCAAGTGAGCTAATGTCAAATAACCTCTTATCACCGGCAAGTTTGAAATCATAGTTGAGCTCTTTAGTAGCCCAATATGCCTTTTTTTTACTATGAACAGTAGGGTAAAACCCCACTGCATATTTTATTAAAACTTAAAAAGAGCAGTACTGTACATGGAGAAATAAAGCAAACTATACAGCAAGCTAAGCTAGCTAGCTAAGACTAAGGAAACAAGAAAAAAGACACAAACAAGGGCTTGAAGTGAGCCCTTGAAAGGAAGAAAAAAGTTAAGCCTAAATCTAAAACTAAAAGAAAGACTCCTCATGAAACCAGCAAGCTAGCCAGCCAGGTGTTGAATTCAGCAGCATATTTAATCTTGATCCTGTGGGACAGCAACTTCAGTTCCTCAAAGTAAATGTGCTTCCATCCCTGGAAGGAGGGCTGAATGTTCTCAAAAATCTTATTGTTTCTTGTAATCCAGATAGCCCAAGAACCCAGAATGATGATTTCCATGAAGAAAGGAACCTTCAACTTATCCTTCAGATCTTGGAAGGCCTCTAGCACAGACAAGTTTGGAGATCTTTCTGGACATATGAAATTCCAGCATGTCCTAGAGAATTGGCACCCCCAGAATAAATGATGTAGAGTTTCTTCTTGTTGGCAATTCAGCACAACACAATTGTATTCTTCCAAGACCATAGTTTTCCTTCTCAGCAGGTTTCTTGTGTTCAATCTATCATGTAGTAGCATCCAGAAGAACATTTTGTGCTTAGGTTGACATGAAGACTTCCAAATCCAGGCAAAGTGGGGTGGAACTTGTTTGACTCCTATGATCACTCTTTATGCCTTTGAAGCAGAGAAGGTACTATTTCATATGTAACTCCAAGTGTCAGACATACCTAGAAATTCAGATTGTCTTAGATCATGGCAAACTTCTTCTAACAGGAGAAACTGCTGGTATGCTTGGTTGGACAGAGGCAGGTGGAACAGATCTTCAAGGTACTCAGTGTTCACCACTTGTTGCACTGTCATTGTGGCATCTTGCACAAAAGAGTAAAGATGAGGATATTCTTGCTGTAAGATAGCATTTCCCCACAAATCAGACCAAAAAAGGCAGTTCTACCATCCCCTAAGTTACATCTGGCCATGGCTTTATATTGATCAGATAATTGAAGAAAGACCCAACCAAATCATTCCCTAGTAGTTTATTATCCTGGTAGTGTGCTTCCCAGATGAGGTTAACCCAAGGGATATCATGCATGTTGTAGAATTTATGTAGATTTTTCATTAACAAAGCTTTGTTTTGAGAAAAATTGTCCATAACTCCCAGGCCACCTTGCACCTTTGGTCTACAAACAGTTGTCCATGCAACAGAGGTTGGCCTGTGATCCTCCATGTCAGAACCTCTGCATAAACAGTGTCTCAAGTACTTTATCACTTGTTGTTTGATAGTTACAGGCACATCTAGACAAGCCATGAAAAAGATTGGCAAAGAAGCCAGCACAAATTTTACCAGAAGCAATCTTCCAGCACTTGTCATAAAGGTAGCCAAGCTAGCCAGACTTTTGGCAATTCTTTGAACCATTGGCATACATTGCTCCACAGTGGGCTTGGATAAGCCTAAAGGAAGTCCCAGGTAAGTGAAGGTGAAAACTCCTCTTTGGCAATTCAAAGTATTAGTAAAGATTTCAACCCTAGCCTCAGTGATATTAATTGGAACCATGACAGATTTCTGATAATTTACTTTGAGACATGTGGCTGTGGCAAAAGTATTCAGGAGAGCTTTTAGACAAAAGAGTTCTTTGGCATCTGCTTTCATAACCAACAGTATGTCATCTGCATATTGAACTATTGGGAAATCAGGGCATGAGTTTAGTTGTATAGGAGCAGTGATAAGTCCAAGATCCCTTGCTTTATTAAGAATGGATTGCAGTAAATCTGCAGCCAACACAAACAGAAGAGGAGAATGAGGGTCTTGATGAAGCTATGTACCTAGGGTAGGGTCATGGACCTGTCCAAACTACCCTCCCCAAGGACATCTCTAGAAGAAACCACCTTTCAATCGACTCAGAAGTGTTCCACTCGACGGACTCGAAGACACTCGACCATGAAGCCAACCACTCGACAGCCAGGAGATCTAAAGTCACTCTGCACACAACGGTCGGTCATTAAGTAGCCTTTATGGTCATCATAGCACTTTATTTGTGGCGTTACCAGTAATGCCCGATCGTAATGTACCTTAAACCCTACATAACTGAGGGCCGGAGGGGTCTGGCGAACTCTATATAAGCCACCCCCCTCCTCAGTGTAAAGGGTTCGCACCCCTGTAACTCATACACACATAATCCAGTCGACCGCCTCCGGGCTCCGAGACGTAGGGCTGTTACTTCCTCCGAGAAGGGCCTGAACTCGTAAATCTCTTGCGTATACAACTACTCCATAGCTAGGATCTTGCCTCTCCATTCCACCCCCCTACACTACTGTCAGACTTAGAACCAGGACAGTTGGCGCCCACCTTGGGGCAGGTGTCTTAGCGACTTACTGGAGAAGTTACAATTTTTCCGATCTGCTTCATCATGGTTTCAGGCGGAGCTCTGGTTGAGGGCCGTGAGATCCGTCTCGGCGTGCTCACGTTCATCGCCGACGACTCCGCTTGGCTTCAGGAGGCTCCGCTCGACATCGACGCGCTCCCTGTCCGCGGGGCGACGCACTTTCGCGCGTGCGTCCGCGGCGTCCTCCTGCGGCAACCATCGACCCAGTATCGGTCGGCTCCTGTGTCGTCCTCCTTCCATGTTTCTTGCCGGCGCAAGCGCTCCGGTCGGTCGAGGCTTCAGCGGTGGGTGAGGCACACGGTGGCTCGCCAGTCGGCCACCCCCAAGTCGCGGCGATCGAGCCCGATGAATCTCTCTATGGCCTGTTCGACCTGTCGACTGGCTCCGCAGAGACCGCATCCGAGTGCGACAGCAGTGATCCAGCGGTGGAGGTTCTGATGGTCGATGGACCACGCAGTCCTCCCGGTTTTCCCCGCACCGACGGAGGCGACGGCGGAGGCGATCCGTCGCATGCCCATGAAGAGTATCTCCCCGAGCCCCTCACTTCGCTGCAGAGGGAAGAACTTCGCCGCCGGAACATGGATGCGCTGCACACTCCTATCGTTGGAGAAACCCCCGAAGCTCGTGCCTTAGAGGACGCGCGCTTGGCCAACTTGGCTGAGCGCACTCGACTGGAGAACCTCCAGCGAGCACTCGACGAGCGTGCGCGGCAACGGGTTCCAGAATCCAGTCGACGTCAACTCTTTCCACCACCGACTCAGGTATATCGAACTCCGATTCAGAATTTAGCAGCTGCAGCCCGTATAGCAGAGTCGATTCAGCCTTCCCAGTCAGAGGCTGGCAGAGGCTTGTTACAGATCAGAGCATTACTCCGGGCAGCAGGAGATCAAAATTCAGCTGTATCGCAGTCGCGGAATAGGATTCACAGCAGATCCGTCGCTGCAAATACAGTCCAGTCGGCCCATAGCCCAAGATCGCCCCCGAGGCGTGAGGGACGTGGAGACCGGCGTGATCAGTACAAGAACCGTGAGCAGTATGATCACCGACTCGATCGTGATGATCGACGTCGAGTGCCCACCCCTCCCCCAAGGAGTGGATCGTACGCGCCTCGACAGCAGGATGACAGACGCCATCACAGTGTTGGGCGAAGGATTCCAGTCGACCCCAGGGAACCAGGCTTTGATGCGAGATCCATTATCGTTCAAGGTTTGGTCGACAGGAACAGAGCTCACCGAGAAGGTCATGACAGAGATGTACCCACCAGCAGCAGAGTACACGTCTCAGGACCAGAGTGTTTCAGCAGAGCCATCAGGGCCGCGGTGATTCCTCCCAACTTCAGGTTGGCGACTGGAGTCAGTAAGTTCACTGGTGAGTCCAAGCCTGATACTTGGCTTGAAGACTACCGAGTGGCTGTGCAGATTGGCGGCGGCAACGATGAAGTAGCCATCAAACACCTGCCTCTTATGTTGGAGGGCTCGGCTAGAGCATGGTTGAATCAGTTAGCACCCAGCAGCATTTACACTTGGGAAGATCTTGCTCGAGTGTTTGTCAGAACATTTGAAGGAACTTGCAAGCGACCAGCAGGGTTGACAGAGCTGCAATCTTGTGTGCAAAAGTCGAATGAAACTTTGAGGGATTACATCCAGAGATGGATCACGTTGCATCACACGATAGAGAATGTATCTGATCACCAGGCAGTTTGTGCCTTCAAGGAAGGCGTTAAGTATAGAGAGCTAAACCTAAAATTCGGTCGAACCGGAGACATGTCTCTGAGTCGAATGATGGAGATTGCCACCAAGTATGCCAATGGTGAAGAAGAGGATCGGCTCCGGAGTGGCAAGCACAAGTCAGTCGCCCACGAAACCGGAGGAGGGAACTCCAGTCGGAAGCAGAAGCGGAAAGCCGAGCCAGCTGCTCCTGGAGAAGCCTTGGCCGTGACTCAAGGAAAGTTTAAAGGGAAGCCCAAAGGGTCTTGGAACCCTAAGAAGGTGAAGGACAAGGAAGGGAATGACGTGATGGATTTGCCGTGCCACATCCACACGAAGAAAGATGAGGAGGGTAAACTCATTTACCCGAAACATACCACTCGACAGTGTCGGCTCTTGATCCAGCAATTCCAGGGGAAACAACCCAAAGATAAGGAAAAGGAGTCGGACAAAGTTGAGGACAAAGAAGATAGTGATGATGGATATCCCCAGGTCAATTCCACCCTGATGATTTTTGCTGACGTTGAAAGCAAAAGTCGATTGAAAGTTATCAACCGAGAAGTGAATATGGTTGCTCCGGCGACACCCAGTTATCTGAAATGGTCTCAGACTGCCATCACATTCGACCAGTCCGATCATCCGACACACATAGCCACCCCTGGGAGGCAAGCTTTGGTGGTCGACCCAGTCGTCGAAGGCACTCGACTGACTAAAGTTTTGATGGATGGTGGCAGTGGCCTGAATATACTATATGCAGAGACGTTGAAAGGGATGGGTATTCCGATGTCCAGACTCAGTACCAGCAACATGAGTTTCCATGGAGTCATTCCTGGAAAGAAGGCTGAGTCACTCGGCCAAATTGCTCTTGATGTGGTTTTCGGTGATTCCAAGAATTACCGCAAAGAAAAGTTGACGTTTGAAGTTGTGGATTTCCAGAGTGCTTATCACGCTATTTTGGGCAGGCCAGCTTATGCACGTTTCATGGCTCGACCATGTTATGTGTACCTCAAATTGAAGATGCCTGGTCCCAAAGGTGTGATCACTATTACTGGCAATCGGAAGAAGGCGGAAGAGTGCTTTCAGAAAGGCTCAAAGATCGCCGATGCTCAGATGGCAGTGGTAGAGCTGCAGGAATACCAGAAAACTGCAGACCCGAGTGATTTGTTGCGAGCCAAGAAGCCCGCTACGGAATCAGCGTTTCAGTCGTCCGGTGAGACAAAACCGATTCACATTCACCCGACCGACCCCAGTGCTGCTCCGACTCATATCTCTACAACACTCGACTCCAAATAGGAAGAAGCGCTCATCCAGTTCCTCCGTGAGAACTGGGACATCTTCGCATGGAAGCCTTCTGACATGCCGGGTGTTCCCAGGGGGCTGGCTGAGCACCGTCTACGAGTCGACTCAAAAGTGAAACCTGTCAAAGAACATCTTCGACGGTCCGCCGTCCAGAAAAGAAAGGCCATTGGCGAGGAGGTGGCTCGGCTCTTAGCAGCGGAGTTTATCCGAGAGATTTATCACTCCGAGTGGCTCGCCAATGTTGTCATGGTCCCCAAGAAGGACAAGTCACTTCGCATGTGCATCGACTTCAAACATATCAATCGGGCCTGCCCGAAAGATCATTTTCCTCTCCCCCGCATCGACCAAATAGTCGACTCGACTGCGGGATGTGAGCGCCTGTCTTTTTTAGACGCCTATTCCGGTTACCATCAGATCCGTCTGTATGGACCCGATGAGATCAAAACAGCTTTCATCACTCCATTCGGGTGCTTCTGTTATGTCACCATGCCATTCGGCCTCAAGAATGCCGGAGCCACGTTCATGAGGATGATTCAGAAGTGTTTGCTCACTCAAATCAGTCGGAATGTGGAAGCATACATGGATGATATTGTGGTCAAGTCACGGAAAGGTTCCGACCTGCTGACTGACCTTGCTGAGACATTTGCCAACCTCAGGAGGTATGATATCAAGCTTAATCCATCAAAGTGCACATTCGGAGTTCCTGGCGGAAAGTTACTCGGTTTTCTCGTTTCCGAACGAGGAATCGACGCCAATCCAGAAAAAGTTGGTACTATACTCCGAATGAAACGTCCTGTGCGTGTGCACGATGTCCAGAAGCTTACTGGTTGCTTGGCCGCTTTAAGTCGATTCATCTCTCGTCTCGGTGAAAAGGCATTGCCTCTTTACCGACTGATGAAGAAGTCAGACAAGTTCGAGTGGACTCCTGAAGCTGATGCAGCGTTTGCAGAGCTAAAAGCCCTGCTCTCCACCCAGCCGGTGCTTGCTGCCCCGATCAGCAAAGAGCCTTTGCTGCTTTACATTGCAGCCACGGGACAAGTCGTCAGTACAGTACTTACGGTCGAGCGGGAAGAAGAAGGAAAAGCCTTTAAAGTTCAGCGCCCAGTATATTATGTTTCTGAAGTTTTGACCCCATCAAAGCAAAGATACCCTCATTATCAGAAGCTTGTATATGGGATTTATATGACCACGAAGAAGGTTGCTCATTACTTCTCTGACCATTCCATTACAGTCGTCAGCGACGCTCCATTGTCAGAGATTCTGCACAACAGAGATGCAACTGGTCGAGTGGCAAAATGGGCGATTGAACTCCTTCCCCTAGATATCAAGTTTGAGGCAAAGAAAGCCATCAAGTCCCAAGCAATAGCAGATTTCATCGCCGAGTGGATTGAACAGCAACTGCCGACTCAAGTTCACTCGGAGCACTGGACCATGTTCTTTGATGGTTCTAAGATGCTGAATGGTTCCGGTGCTGGGGTAGTGTTGGTTTCCCCCGAGGAGATAAGCTCAGATATGTGCTCCAGATTCACTTTGATTCCTCCAATAACGAAGCAGAATACGAAGCACTTTTGTATGGGTTGCGTATGGCCATTTCACTCGGCGTCCGTCGCCTCATGGTCTATGGCGACTCAGATTTGGTGGTTAACCAAGTGATGAAGGAGTGGGACGTCAGAAGTCCGGCCATGACTGGTTACTGCAATGCAGTGAGAAAGCTAGAGAAGAAATTCGAGGGGTTAGAGCTTCATCATATACCCCGACTGAAAAATCAAGCGGCTGATGATTTGGCAAAAATAGGTTCCAAGAGAGAAGCCATTCCCAGTAATGTGTTTTTGGAACACATCCACACACCATCAGTTCAAGAGGATCCTTTCACCGAAGAAGCCCCGCAGCCAAAAAGTGTCACGGATCCGACTGAAGTTGAGGTCCCAGCTGTGGTCGACCTGATCATGGAAGTTTTGGTCATCACTCCCGACTGGACAGTGCCGTACATCGCGTATATCCTAAGGAAAGAGCTCCCAGAGAATGAAGAAGAGGCTCGACAGATCGTCCGTCGATCCAAGGCCTTTACTGTGATAAAGGGACAGTTGTACAGGGAAAGCGCGACTGGAGTCAGTCAGAAATGTATAACACCAGAAGAAGGTCAGATAATTCTTGACGATATCCACTCGGGGACCTGTGGTCATCATGCGTCCTCTCGGACCATTGTGGCTAAAGCATACCGAGCGGGGTTTTACTGGCCAAGAGCAAATGAAATGGCGAAGGAGATAGTCGACAAGTGTGAAGGATGTCAGTTCTATTCCAATATGTCACACAAACCCGCCTCAGCCTTGAAGACCATTCCACTCGTCTGGCCCTTCGCCGTTTGGGGATTGGATATGGTTGGACCACTGAGAACTGGCAGGAGCGGCTTCACCCATGTACTGGTGGCAGTCGACAAGTTCACTAAGTGGATTGAAGCCAAGCCTATCAAGAATCTTGATACCTGCACTGCTATCAGCTTCATCAGAGAGTTGATATTCAGATATGGAGTTCCGCACAGCATCATCACTGATAATGGGTCAAACTTCGATTCCGACAAATTCAGAGCCTTTTGCGCTTCTCAAGGCACGCGAGTCGACTACGCTTCCGTCGCTCACCCCCAGTCGAATGGACAAGCAGAAAGAGCAAACGGCCTAATTCTCAAAGGACTGAAACCCCGGTTGATGCGTGATCTCAAACACGCAGCAGGCGCGTGGGTCGACGAACTTCCATCAGTTCTTTGGGGATTGAGGACTACTCCTAATCGGTCAACTGGGCGAACTCCATTCTTTCTGGTCTATGGAGCTGAAGCAGTTCTGCCGAGTGACCTGCTTCACAATGCACCCCGAGTCGAGCTCTACTCTGAAGATGAAGCAGAACAAGCCCGGCAGGACGCAGTCGACCTTCTAGAAGAAGAAAGAGAGATGGCCATGATCCGATCGACTATCTATCAGCAGGACTTGCGTCGATTCCATGCCAGAAACGTGAAGAGTCGAGCCTTCCAAGAAGGAGACTTGGTCCTCCGAGTGGATCAACAGAAGCCACACAAACTCGCCCCTACTTGGGAAGGCCCCTTCATCGTCACCAAAGTTCTCCACAATGGAGCGTACCATCTTTACAATGTCGATCGCCAGATTGATGAGCCACGAGCTTGGAATGCGGAGCTGCTCCGCCCCTTTTATACTTAAGTACTCACTCGGATGAGATATAATTTTCCCAGTGATTGTTGTTGCTTTTGTTTACGTGAGAAATCCCCCAGTGGGTGGCTTAGCTGCGAATCCGTTTCGCCTAAGTTTGTAAAAAAAATCCTACCGAGTGACGAGCAAGCCTCTCACTCGGGGGCTTAGCTGCGAATCCGTTTCGCCTAAGTATTTGAAAATCCTACCGAGTGGAGAGCAACCTCCCACTCGGGGGCTTAGCTGCAGTCCAGTACTCGCCTAAGTATTTGAAAATCCTACCGAGTGGAGAGCAACCCTCCCACTCGGGGGCTTAGCTGCAGTCCAGTACTCGCCTAAGTATTTAAAAATCCTACCGAGTGGAGAGCAACCGTCCCACTCGGGGGCTTAGCTGCAGTCCAGTACTCGCCTAAGTATTTGAAAATCCTACCGAGTGGAGAGCAAACCTCCCACTCGGGGGCTTAGCTGCAGTCCAGTACTCGCCTAAGTATTTGAAAATCCTACCGAGTGGAGAGCAAACCCTCCCACTCGGGGGCTTAGCTGCAGTCCAGTACTCGCCTAAGTATTTGAAAATCCTACCGAGTGGAGAGCAAACCTCCCACTCGGGGGCTTAGCTGCAGTCCAGTACTCGCCTAAGTATTTGAAAATCCTACCGAGTGGAGAGCAAACCTCCCACTCGGGGGCTTAGCTGCAGTCCAGTACTCGCCTAAGTATTTAAAAATCCTACCGAGTGGAGAGCAAACCTCCCACTCGGGGGCTTAGCTGCAGTCCAGTACTCGCCAAAGTATTTAAAAATCCTACCGAGTGGAGAGCAAACCTCCCACTCGGAGGCTTAGCTACAGTCCAGTACTTGCCTAAGTATTTGAAAATCCTACCGAGTGGGGAGCAACTCTCCCACTCAGGGGCTTAGCTGCAGTCCAGTACTTGCCTAAGTATTTGAAAATCCTACCGAGTGGAGAGCAAACCTCCCACTCGGGGGCTTAGCTGCAGTCTAGTACTCGCCTAAGTATTTAAAAATCCTACCGAGTGGAGAGCAAACCTCCCACTCGGGGGCTTAGCTGCAGTCCAAGTACTCGCCTAAGTATGAAATCCATTCCGATCCGCAAGGACGACGAGGTGCGGGTTGACTGCTACCTTCTCCTTCGGAGCTACGCCACAAATACAATGTGCGCTCTGCAAGGATGACGAGGTGCAGGTCGACTGCTACCTTCTCCTTCGGAGCTTCGCCACAAATACAACATGCGCTCTGCAAGGACGACGAGGTACAGGTCGACTGCTACCTTCTCCTTCGGAGCTACGCCACAAATACAATGTGCGCTCTGTAAGGATGACGAGGTGCAGGTCGACTGCTACCTTCTCCTTCGGAGCTGCGCCACAAATACAACGTGTGCTCTGCAAGGACAACGAGGTGCAGGTCGACTGCTGCCTTCTCCTTAAGAGCTAAGCCACAAATACAACATGCGCTCCATCCCGATCCGCAAGGACGTAGGTCGACTGCAATCTGTGCTCCATCCCTACTTGCAAGAGCGGTGAAGTGCATGTCGACTGGATTCCCCACCGCAGGACTGCGACTCAAGCACTAAAGTATATTCCGAGTGAAGAACAAAGTTCGCTCGAAGGCAAATGCAAGCATATTCAACGATAAGCAAAGTTTAGATAACATCCTACAGATTCAGAAGTGCTCAGGCGTCAAGCCTGTAAAAGTTTATCGGTTACAAAACCACTCAGCATTCCGAGGCAAATTTAAAGCGAAGCATAGAAGTTTTTCTTAATCCTCAAGTGGAGGACTCGAGGGCGCGACAAACTGGTCCAAGTCAATTCCGTCAGCAATCCAAGTGGCAGCAGCAATGAAGGTCTCCATGAAAGATCGGAAGTCGTGCTTCTTGGTATTGGCAACTTTGGTGGACGCCAGCTTCTCCTCTCGCACATCCTTGCAGTGAACGTGGACCAGGGACAGGGCAATGTTAGCGCCGCACCTGGCAGAAGACTTCTTCCATTCTTGCACTCGACCTCGAACTTCATTCAGTCGAGTCATTAGAGACTCGAGGTCATTTTGAAGCGTCGCTCCTGGCCAGAGTGTCATGTCGATTCGCGACGCCGCAACCTTCAGTCGAGCCAGGTAGTCAACCACACCAGCAACACGAGACTCCAGTCGGAGCACGTTCATAGCAGTTTCATCCTTCACAGGAGAGTTAATGGGGTCCAAGCTTGTCTCCACTCGACTGGTCTCCTCCTCGAAGTTTTGGCAGAATTCTGTAAACGAAATTCAAAGATAAACCAGCGGTTCTACGATAAGTCGATGATAACAAGTCAGTCGGGTAGGAGAGATTACCCTCAAGCATGATGAATAACTTCTTGGCGAGCCCCCCAGATAAGCCTCCAGATCGTTCCTCTTCCCCACCAGTTCACTAGCCTTGTCACTCAGAGCTATCTTATCATTCTTCAGACGGCTGACCTCCTTGTTGGCCGCATCGAGAGCAGCTTTCAGATTGGCGTTCTCCTCTTCAAGTTTACCGACTGAAGCCAGTTTTTCTTCCACAAGCTTCGTTTTGTCCAAAGCCGCCTTCTGCGCCTCGGCAAGGTCATGGTCCTTCTTCTTCAGAGCCTCCTTCATTTTATCTGCAAAATGACAATGAGATCAGAATCAGGAATGGGCAGAAAGATAAAGATAGCCGTCAAGTTCTCACCAGCCGTACCTTTTGCTTCGTCTTTCTCCTTTTGAAAGTTCTCCTGAACAAGCTTCAAGTCAAGGTCGAGCTGGATATGTTTGTTTTCCAATTCAGTATAGTGAGTCACAAGCTCGCAAGATTTCAGCGAAGGGTCAGTCGACAGACATCAAAGATAGGTTGCTTTCGAGTGACTAAGAGAAAAATCGTAACATTTCTAAGACTACAGCCGAATCAAAATATTCGATTGTAGTCTCGGGGACTACACCCAGTGGGTGCACTCAACGTGCCCCCACTGGTTCTACCGACTTGATCCGATCAGTCGACCGAAAGAGACAAAGAGGTTATGATCCTAAAACCATAACTAACTGCCAGCAGTCAGCCACGGTCTCATCATGATCGTCCAAAAAAACACAGGTTGTTCAGACCTTAGTCGACTGCCAGCAGTCGACCATGGTCTCGGGGACCACACCTAGTGGGTGCACTCAGCGTGCCCCCACTAGTTCCAAGATTCCATTCGACATGGTCCGACCAGACTGAGTGAAGAAGTTAGATTGAAGAAATTCAAAATACAAAGACTACAGTCGACTGCCAGCAGTCCACCATAGTCTCGGGGACTACACCCAGCGGGTGCACTCAGCGTGCCCCCACCGATCCAAAAATTCAATCGACACACCCAGTGGGTGTATAGATACAAAGATCTTCGGAAAGAAAGTCTTCAGATAGCATATCCTAACAGAACAAGCGGTGACCAACTAACCTGGACGTTGCTCTGAAGGGCTGAGCTAGCATCATAGGCCGCTTGGCTGGCCTCCCGGATCGCCTTCACCTGCTGCATCATGATCCCCGCCTGGCGTATAGCCTCCTTAGCAGCACCCACTTGGTCCTCTGGGACGTGGTGTGTGCCGAAAAGGGAGGGCGGGTCAGCAGTAGACGACGAAGGCCGAACACTCGTCAGCGGCACAGCGAAGGACACGGAATTCCGAGTGATATTACCACCCTCTTGAACCGATGCCTCAAGCACTGATACAATCTGAGTAGTCTTGCCAGCCGGCACCTTTCTATTCCTCCTTGCCCTCAGTGGCACCTCGTCGTCATCATCAGGGAGATCAATGACATGAGGAGGAGCTACAGGAAAAATCCAAAGTTAAAAACGAAAATCCAATCGACCAAAAGTGAAACTATAGAAATCGTACCAAGGTTGGAGGTGACAGCGTCTTCCATTTCCTGGTCTTCGTTCATGGCGGGGGTCTCGGAGGTAGCAGCACTGCAGATTTCAGAAACCAGTCGGTTAGTCATTGAGTCGACCAAGAGCCTGTCCATGCTAAACGAGAAAACACAAGTTCTGCTATTACCCGGAAATGGTAGGAATGGTCATTCTCATCTTGGCAAGGCCTTCGGCGGCTTTGATGACGCCGCCTGCGGCTGCTTCAGCGCTTTTTCAGTCGGCGCCGGAGAAGCCGTCCGAGGGCGTTTTGACGACTGCCCAACAGGCGCAGCCGCTTTGCCACGCTCGCTCGCAGGGTCGTGGATAAGCTTGGATCGCCTTTCCGTGCGAGGAGGATCGACTTCCTCCTCCTCTCTCCACTGGAGCCGTCGTCATCCTCTTCCCCCTCACCATCAGATTGCCACTCCTCCTCACTTTCACCTCCGCTCGCTTCCTCCTCCTCGGTCTGTTCTTGCACCCCGTTGGGCATCGAGTACAGGTCAGTAATGGTCTAGAAGACAACAAATAAGACAAAAGTCAGTCGATTGATTTTAAGCAAACAGAATGAAGAAAGCAAGGCCACAGTCAGAGATGCAGAATTGGACCTGATCTACTTCATATGATTGGTCGAGTGGAGGAATCCTCCTGGCTCCTCGGGGATTGTCTTTGTTCCCTGTGATACCTGACAACCGCCCCTCCAACGTAGCCTCGTCGACCTCCTCCGGGTGAATCCGAATGGTGTCATCGAGACCCGAATACATCCACATCGGATGGTCACGGGCTTGGAGCGGTTGGATACATCTCTGGAGGAAGATCACTAGCAAATCCATACCAGTCACCCCATCGCGGACAAGCTGAACCACTCGACCAACCAACACTTTGACTTGTGCCTTCTCTTCCGGTGTCACTTTTAGAGAAGAAGGTTTTTCTGCTCGGTTCAGGGAGAAAGGGGGAAGACTCGTCGCCTGTCCTGGGGTCGGCTAGTCTCTACAGTAGAACCAGGTCGACTGCCACCCGCGGACTGAGTCAGGAAGAGTCATAGTTGGAAAAGAACTTTTGCTTCTCATCTGAATCCCAAGACCCCCGCACATCTGAATCACTTGCGTCTTATCGTCACTCGACTTGGCTTTCTTAACCGACAGAGAACGACAAGTGAAAATGTGCTTGAAGAGGCCCACAACCCAAGAAATTCTCGCACAAAGACACGAAGCAGCAAGATACACGATGGAATTTGGAGTAAAGTGATGGAGTTGCGCTCCGAAAAAGTTCAAGAAACTCCAGAAAAAAGGATGGGGGGCAGGGAGAATCCGCGGTCGACGTGAGTGGCGATAAGGACACACTCACCCTCGAGAGGCTGCGGCTCGATCTCGTTCCCGGGAGGCGTGCAGATTCATGAGGAATGAGTCCCCCCTCGACCAGGTCATCAATGTCTTCCTGACGGATTGCCGAGGGCATCCAATCGCCCTCGATCCAGCCCCGCGGCAAGGCAGACCTCGAGGAAGATCCACCCCGACCGGACTTCTTCGCCTTCGCCTACGCCATCACTTTCTTCGCGCGCTCCAGGGCCGCCGTCTTATCCTTCACCATCGCCGCAGATGAAGCTCGAACGGACCAACGACACCGGGACGAGAGCAGAGGTGGCAGAGGAATTTAGGGAGAAAGAGGAAGAATGAAGGCGCACTGTTCGAAAGCCCTGGGCTAGCGGCTTATATGGAGTTGCTTCCGAGTGACTGACCTGTAGGCCCAGACGATCCTGTCAAATCCCACAACAGTCGCGCGTGCGATACGTGGCGAAAAAGGTGGGATGGAGATCGAGGCGTCTCCGCCCTATCCCGTCCGATTACTGCGGCCTCCTCCGCCCCGTGCGCTTCCCAAAATTCGAATCCCGCAAAATCCGCGAGCAGCAGAACAACTTGTCAGACGGAGGATCTCCTCCACACCGTCACTCGGAGCTTTTCAAGTAAAGAAATTCACTCGACTGAAACCAAGAATGGATTAAGGCGACCCAAAAAGAAGTTGGTGTCGTTACTTAAGTTCATAAATCTAGAACAAGATACACTCAGAGCACAAAAAATGGGTTGGATGAGTTCTCAACTCCTTCCCCACTCAAACCTCGATCCATTCGGGGGCTAATGATGAAGCTATGTACCTAGGGTAGGGTCATGGACCTGTCCAAACTACCCTCCCCAAGGACATCTCTAGAAGAAACCACCTTTCAATCGACTCAGAAGTGTTCCACTCGACGGACTCGAAGACACTCGACCATGAAGCCAACCACTCGACAACCAGGAGATCTAAAGTCGCTCCGCAAACAATCGGCCGATCATTAAGTAGCCTTTATGGTCATCATAGCACTTTATCTGTGGCGTTACCAGTAACGCCCGATCGTAATGTACCTTAAACCCTACATAACTGAGGGCCGGAGGGGTCTGGCAAACTCTATATAAGCCACCCCCCTCCTCAGTGTAAAGGGTTCGCACCCCTGTAACTCAACACACATAATCCAGTCGACCGCCTCCGGGCTCCGAGACGTAGGGCTGTTACTTCCTCCGAGAAGGGCCCGAACTCGTAAATCTCTTGCGTATACAACTACTCCATAGCTAGGATCTTGCCTCTCCATTCCTACCCCCCTACACTACTGTCAGACTTAGAACCACGACAGGTCTCCCTGCCTGACTCCCCTTCTACAATAAAATTTCTTGCCAGGAACTCCATTTAACATGACAGCAGAAGAAGCAAAGTTGAATAACATTTGAATCCAAGATATCCACCTTTCCCCAAAACCTTTTGCTCTCAAGATGTCAATTATGGCTTGATGTTCAATTGTGTCAAATGCCTTTTCAAAATCCAATTTTAGAACCAGTAGTTCCTTCCTTGATTTGAAGCACTGGTGTAAATATTCATAGGACGAGCCAAGACAATCTTGAATCACCCTGTCTTTAAGAACCCATACTGATTGATATGAATGAGTTGCAAAATTATTTTCTGAAGTCTATTTGCCAATAATTTTGTAATAATTTTGAACACCCCATTAAGTAGAGATATAGGCCTGAAGTCATTGGGAGTCATAGGCACCTCTTTCTTTGGAATCAATGTGATGTAGGAAGTGTTAATGCTTTCCAGAGAAATGTTGCCAGCATGAAAAGCATGGATGAGGTTCTTGACATCTGTTCCTATAATATCCCAACAAGACTGAATGAACTCATTGTTGAAACCATCTGGACCAGGGGACTTATCATGTGGCATCTCCTTGACAATCTGATTGATTTTTTCATCAGAGAAAGGCTTTTCTAAATCTTGAAATATCTCAGGATTGTTCTATTGCCCCAGGAGGTTGTGCAGATCAAAATGCGTAGTGTGCCCGATTGGCCTAATCTTCTTTTGAAAGCTTCCCAAAGAATTCCAACTTTTCCTGCATGGTCTGAGATTTCCACATTGTCCTCATTTCTGAGAACAGAAATTTTATTATGCCTAAAGTTGATTGAAGCTTTAGTGTGAAAGAACTTGGTATTTTCATATCCAAACTTGACTCCCTTAATCTTCCCTCTTTGTTTCCAATAAATCTTTTGGTTGGTGAGGATGGTCATTAAGTGTTCTTTCAAAATCTTTCTGCAGTTCCATTCAAATGTACTGAGCATTCTGAATTCTTCAAAGAAATCCAGCAAGTATATGCACTCATTAATATCAACAATTTGTTTTCTCATACAAGTCATATCCTTGATCCATAATTTGATGCTTCATCTGAGGTGTTTCAGCTTAGCATTAATGATTTTAGCAGGTTCAGAAAAACCAACAGGGATATCCCATGCATTTTTAACGATGTCTTTGAAGGATGAATGCTTTAGCCAATAATTCTCAAACCTAAAAACTTTGGATTTAGAAACTGAAGTCCCCACTTTTACCAAACAAGGGAGATGGTTAGAAATGGGCCTAGCTAGAGGCAGTGCAGTTGTGTCAGGGTAGGAAGTCATCCAAGCAGTAGAAGTAAAAAACCAGTCCAACTTCTCTAGCAGAGGATTTTCTTGCATATTACTCCAGCTGTATTGCCTGCCTTTCAGGGGTAGTTCCACTAAACCCAAATTGCTGATGGCTTCATTAAAAAGGAGCATCTGATTGATGTCACCCCCAGGTTTATTTCTATCAGAAGGAGATCTGATGAAATTGAAATCCCCCATAATAATCCAGTCTTCATCAGGGGGCATTTCAATATTATTAAACCAGTTGAGAAAATCTACTTTATCAGCTCATTCACAGGGGCCATAAATGTTTGTGAGAATGCATGTTTGGGCAGAGCTGTTGCAGGTAAACTTAATAGATAAAGAGAATCTGTTAGAAAACATTAATTCTCCCTTAAAAAGGCCTTCATTCCAAGCAATGAGAATTCCTCCAGAGGCTCCAATTGAAGGGAGAAATTCAAACTTATTAAATCTTCTAGGACAAAACTTATTAATGTAGGCAAGATCAAAATTTTCTCTTTTTGTTTCTTGTGAGCAAATAATTCCAGCAGCACTTTCCTCCACTTTCTGTTTGATAGCCAACCATTTATTGTCAGAGTTGATGCCTTCGATGTTCCAGTTTAGTATATTCCATGATCTGTGATTATTCATGAAGTAAACTTAATGTGTTTTGAGATCCTCTCAAGGTCCAGCCCTTGAGACAATAAAACCTTATGAGAGCCGGTGTGAAGAAGCTCCCAAACTTGCAAATGCACCTCACACCACTTAGATGTGCCCTCACACATAATAATGGGCACCAGTAAGATCCAGACCACATATCCATAATACAAGAAATTTACATATGTCACACACAGGACAAGCACCAGGCAGACCCAGCAGTAGCAGCTAACCAAAATAAGAGTTTTACATCCCTTGAGAACCAAAGTCATACAGAACCAGACATGCAACAAACATATAGCAAAAGTTGCCACCTTTCTAGACCCACTTCTATCACAGAATGATCTAATCATTGAGAACTATCCTTGGAGTTGTCTCCCTTGGCCTCAGAAACCTTGGCCAACTCCTCATGCTCCAGCTCTTTTTTCTTTGGCCTCTTAGCCAACTTCTCCTGGAGATCCTGCTCAGCAACCTTGCAAAAAGCACTAGTGAGGTTTTTGACAATCTTATTCTGAATGATAGGTGGGACAGCATTGCATGGTAAACACTCCTTACTAGCACAGGAATTTCTTTTGTACCCATTATTCTCCTCTCTAATTCTGCCACTCCTTCTTACCTGAGTTTCCACCAGTGGCCCCTTTCCTCTTCTCTTCCTAGAGATGGCTTCACTAGCAGGTAGAAGGATGATATTATTTGGAGAAATTCTCTTTAGGGGGCTGCTTGCCTCAGAGGAAGAATGAGCTGCAGGACTGACACCATCATTTTCTTTATCCTGGCTAGCATTTTTGATTTGCTGGCAAACAGGAGACTGATTAACAGAACAAGCAGCAGGAATTATGAATGTCATAGTGTCCTCTTCATTGCAGTTATCAGTCAAAATGTGCCATAAAGAGGATTTTAACAAGTTTAAAGTCCAGTCAAATCTATCAGGATTGAGCAACAGGTTCAGTATGAAATTGAATCAACTTACAGGGATCTCTGCTGTGATTGAATTAGGAACCTCCTGTGAGGATGGAGCAAAATGTTTGACCCATAATTCTAGACCTTCTTCAGAAATTAAGTGCTCTCCATCAGTAACTGAGAAAGCATGTGATTGTACTAAATTGCAGTAGTCAGAGGAAATAGGTGAGTTGACCTTTGGATCATTACCTTCAGAAGAACCAGGCTGCATAGGATTGACTTGGTGAGACCCCAAAGCCACATCAGCTTCATTAACTTGTTCCAGAGCAGTAAACAGGGTATCATTCTGAACTAAGTTTTTTTGGTTGGTGACAGAACCCTGTTTAGGAATCTGAGAAGAAGCTGGATGGAGGACTGACTTCTGGGCTTCTTGCTGAACTGCAACAGCTTGATCATTGTCGGGCAAAACCAATGTAGCCTGAACACCCTCCACAACCTCCACAACTGGCACCAAGTGCTCAGTAACAATAGGTGGGGCCAAGGGAGGTAAAACCTGGATTGGTTCCACAACCTGCTGAATATTTTGCTCTTGATTAACAAGTGGAGCTGGGATGGCAATCTCAGGGTGCTCCTCTAGGTTAGGAGGATATGCTTGTAGAAGGTTCTGAAGCCCATCACCCAAAATAGGAGCAGCTTCACCAGCAGTAGCCTGATTAACCTCATCACTGTCATTAACACCCCCCACAACATTGTGAGAAAGGATACCTTCTGACAGAGATATTGTAGTTGTTATGTTGCTGTTAGGGACTGCCTCATTGTCATCCACCATAATCTCATCTTGAAGCACCTGCTGTGGCATTTGAACAGGAGGAGGGAAGGCCCAATGCCCCTGCTCCTCCTAGTCATCCCAATCATCCTCATGTTCTTGCGCATTATTGATCGTAGCATGATGAAACCCAGGAAAGTCATTCGCATTGAGAGGAATAGGATGAGGATCAATACCAGGAGGTGGAATAGGATCCTCGTCAGGTGGTCCCCCTCCCAGCATCTCTTCCATAAGAACTTCAATCGAACTAGTCAAGGATTCTCCCTCAAACATCTCTCCTTCAGTTCATCTTAAGCTCTTTGGAATTTTGTGCAAATTCGTAACTCTAGCTTTGACAAGAACTTTCCCCTTAAGAGCATCCTCTTTCTCCCAACTGATAATCTTGGCGAATCGAGCAACTGCTACAGCAATATCTTCAGTGTTGCAGTTATCAAACGGAACACCCACAATCAGCAGCCAACAGACCCTATTGAAATTAACTCTTCTCTAGTTTCGACCCTCATTGTGTCTAGTGAAAGAAATAAAGACATCACCAAATGCATGCGGGCTATCTCTAACCAATCTATCTCTGTCTCTCACATGTCTGAACTGCACATAGGCTTCCCCGAACGGACAGGGTTGAATCTCTCTCACCCCAACTTGAGCCACTGGATCATGCTGCAGAAAATCCTCTAGCACTTCTCTAACATTATGAAACAGTACCTCATCAGGCAGTGGCTGGATGGTTGCAATAGCCCAGTCCTCATAGCGGCGAGCACGACGCGGAAGCACCACCCACGAAACCCCCGTTCGGCCTTTGATGTGCTGAATCTGGAAGCCATGGGGAACGAAAGGCGTTGGGTCGATGGGAATGTTAGCGGTTGGAGGCGCAGCGCACAGGCGGAGCTCACTGCGCGGAGGAGTAGAAGCAAAGGTAGGTGGCGAAGAAGTCGATGGAGTGGCACAAAAGAAGAGAGCAGAGGAATGCGAGGAGTACGGCACCGGTCTCGGTTGAAAATTAGGAAAAAATCCCGTGACCAGCTCTTTGAATGATGTCGCATGCCTAATCTGGATAGCAGGCCCTTTCTGAGTGAACCATGACTCCACTTCCCCAGGAGCCCAAGCACCGTCAGGTGGGCTGTGGAAGGGCTCAAATCTGATGAAAGGCCACAGCCCAGAACATTTTGGTCAAGAGTAGAACCTGGCAATGTGGCCAACTTCTCCACACGCAAAACACGTCCGTGGGTCATTAATGCGCACATGCACATTACTGACCTGGCCATGCAGCGTGGTTTCTGGCTCATTAGGGAGCACTGAATTGCCATCAGTAATGCGTGGCACGCTAGAATCGCGCTCTTCTTGAATGTTGCCGGAGAGATGTTGGAAGACTGATCGGGAGCCTTGCTCCGGTGATCTGCTCCGGCGATCGCCGAAAAAAACAGTCACCGCTCTCCCATTACGTCCAACCAGAGTCCATTCGACCTCCTCTTCCTTGTAAAACAAGCTTTCTTCTCTAATCCAATGCGGCCCACCATCCCCCAGAGACTAAAAACCATCTCAATGTCTTTCTCAACCACTCTACCGGCATTGTAAATTTGAAAACCAACCGATTTAGAGGCCACTAAAAACTTGAACGATCTATCCTTGAGATGGCAAACTCGAAAACCTTGTGTGTAACCTCCAAAGGAAGCAAGCAGAGCCACACTAACCGTATGAATATCCAGCTTGAAAGAGGAGGGAGCGAATGAAACCACCAAAATGAACTCTTTTTGACGAAAGCCTAGCGAGAACACCACGGGGTGCCCAAATTTGGATCGAACACTTGCCTGAAATTCCTTGCCACGGTTGAAGTTGAGGTTGACTGGCGATATGGTCACCAACGTGACCGAGCCACCACTCAATGGAACAAAGGATCCACCCAAAGCAACCAAGAGAGGAGAACAGTATGGTGGACACCGACGCCGGAGAGGCCACCGGTGTGGTGGTGGGTGGCCGCTGGGGCCGGAGTGGCCACCGGCGCAGGGCTCGCCTAGTCGCCTCTCCTAGTCTCCTTCACAAACCCTCTTGTTGGTAAGACAAGGGACAAGGTAACCAAATTCTTTCATTTTATTCCAATATGCCTTATGTTCAAGTTCGAGAGGTAAGTGACATGCTTTTCCATAAACCATTTTATACGGAGACATACCCATAGGATATTTATATGCTGTTCTATAGGCTCATAATGCATCATCAAGTTTCTTGGACCAATTCTTTCTAGATCTATTAACAGTCTTTTGCAAAATTAATTTGAGCTCTCTATTACTCAACTCTACTTGACCACTAGACTGTGGGTGATATGGGGATGCAATTCTATGATTGACATCATACTTAGCAAGCATTTTACGGAAAGCACCATGAATAAAATGTGAACCACCATCAGTCATTAAGTATCCAGGGACTCCAAACCTCGGAAAAATAACTTCTTTAAGCATCTTAATTGAGGTGTTATGATCAGCACTACTAGTTGGAATAGCTTCTACCCACTTAGTAACGAAATCAACAGCAACTAAAATATGTGTATATCCATTAGAGGCAGGAAATAGTCCCATATAATCAAAGCCCCAAACATCAAACGGTTCAATAACAAGAGAATAATTCATAGGCATTTCTTGGCGTCTGCTAATATTACCAATTCTTTGGCATTCATCACAAGACAAGACATACTTACGGGCATCTTTGAAGAGAGTAGGCCAATAAAAACCGGATTGCAATACCTTATGTGCAATTCTATCTCTAGCGTGGTGTCCTCCATATGCCTCGGAGTGACACTTGTGTAGGATCTGTTCCTGTTCATGCTCAGGTACACAACATATAATAACACCATCTACTCCTTCTTTATAAAGGTGTGGGTCATCCCAGAAGTAATGTCTTAAATCATAAAAGAACTTTTTCTTTTGCTGGTATGTGAAACTTGATGGGTTTCATAGTAATTTCAAAAAATTTCCTACGTACACACAGGATCATGTGATGCATAGCAACGAGAGGAGAGTGTTGTCTACATACCCAATGCAGACCGACTGCGGAAGCGATGACACGACGTAGAGGAAGTAGTCGTACGTCTTCACGATCCAACCGATCAAGCACCGAAACTACGGCACCTCCGAGTTCGAGC
The DNA here is from genome assembly GCF_018294505.1 of Triticum aestivum. Classification (NCBI taxonomy): domain Eukaryota; kingdom Viridiplantae; phylum Streptophyta; class Magnoliopsida; order Poales; family Poaceae; genus Triticum; species Triticum aestivum. The sequence goes on along the minus strand of NC_057798.1, from coordinate 466,092,085 downwards.
ACACGTTCAGCTCGATGACGATCCCCGGACTCCGATCCAGCAAAGTGTCGGGGAAGAGTTTCGTCAGCACGACGGCGTGGTGACGATCTTGATGAACTACAGCAGCAGGGCTTCGCCTAAACTCCGCTACAGTATTATCGAGGAATATGGTGGCAGGGGGCACCGCACACGGCTAAGGAATAGATCACGTGGATCAACTTGTGTCAACTTGTGTGTTTGGGGTGCCTCTACCTCAGTATATAAAGGAGCCAAGGGGGGAGGGGGCGCCGGCCAAGAGAGAGAGGCGCAGGAGGAGTCCTACTCCTACCGGGAGTAGGACTCCCCCCCCCCCCAATCCTCTTCCAACTAGGATTCCCAAGGGGGAAAGAGGGAGAGGGGTGGCCGGCCACCTCTCCTAGTCCTAATAGGACTAGGGGAAGGGGGGAGGCGCGCAGCCCCCTTGGGCTGCCCCTTTCTCCTTTCCACTAAGGCCCATGATGGCCCATATGGCTCCCGGGGGGTTCCGGTAACCTCCCGGTAACCCGGTAAAATCCCGATTTCACCCAGAACACTTCCGATGTCCAAACATAGGCTTCCAATATATCAATCTTTATGTCTCGACCATTTCGAGACTCCTCGTCATGTCCGTGATCACATCCGGGACTCTGAACAACCTTCGGTACATCAAAATGCATAAACTCATAATATGACTGTCATCGTAACCTTAAGCGTGCGGACCCTACGGGTTCGAGAACAATGTAGACATGACCGAGACACGTCTCTGGTCAATAACCAATAGCGGGACCTGGATGCCCATATTGGCTCCTACATATTCTACGAAGATCTTTATCGGTCAGACCGCATAACAACATACGTTGTTCCCTTTGTCATCGGTATGTTACTTGCCCGAGATTCGATCGTCGGTATCCAATACCTAGTTCAATCTCGTTACTGGCAAGTCTCTTTACTCGTTCTGTAATACATCATCTCACAACTAACATATTAGTTGCAGTGCTTGCAAGGCTTATGTGATGTGCATTACCGAGAGGGCCCAGAGATACCTCTCCGACAGTCGGAGTGACAAATCCTAATCTCGAAATACGCCAACCCAACATCTACCTTTGGAGACACCTGTAATGCTCCTTTATAATCACCCAGTTACGTTGTGACGTTTGGTAGCACCCAAAGTGTTCCTCCGGCAAACGGGAGTTGCATAATCTCATAGTCATAGGAACATGTATAAGTCATGAAGAAAGCAATAGCAACATACTAAACGATCAGGTGCTAAGCTAATGGAATGGGTCATGTCAATCAGATCATTCAACTAATGATGTGACCTCGTTAATCAAATAACAACTCTTTGTCCATGGTTAGGAAACATAACCATCTTTGATTAACGAGCTAGTCAAGTAGAGGCATACTAGTGACACTTTGTTTGTCTATGTATTCACACACATGTATTATGTTTCCGGTTAATACAATTCTAGCATGAATAATAAACATTTATCATGATTATAAGGAAATAAATAATAACTTTATTATTGCCTCTAGGGCATATTTCCTTCAAAACTAGGTGGTATAACTTTAGCAACAATGTAATTAGCATAATCAGCATACCATGGAGCAGTACGAGAAGCATTTATGACCACTAATTGTTCATCAGGAAAGCTATCATCAATAGGTAATGGGTCATCAAGAACATTCTCTAACCTAGACAAGTTGTCTGCAACGGGGTTCTCAACTCCCTTTCTATCAATAATATGCAAATCAAATTCTTGTAGAAAGAGAAGCCATCTAATAAGTCTAGGTTTAGCATCTTTCTCTTCCATAAGAAATTTAATAGCAGCATGATCAGTGTGAATAGTTACTTTAGAATCAACAATATAAGGTCTGAACTTATCACAAGCAAATACAACTGCTAAGAATTCTTTTTCAGTAGTAGCATAATTTCTCTGGGCAGTGTCTAGAGTTTTACTAGCATATTGAATAACATTTAATTTATTATCAACTCTTTGCCCTAGAACAACACCTACAACATAATCACTAGCATCACACATAATTTCAAAGGGTAAACTCCAATCAGGTGGCTGAACAATAGGTGCAGTGATCAAAGCTTTCTTAAGTATTTCAAATGCTTGTACACAATCATCATCAAAGACAAAAGGAATATCCTTTTGTAATAAATTAGTCAGAGGCCTAGAGATTTTAGAGAAGTCCTTAATGAACCTCCTATAAAAACTGGCATGACAAAGGAAACTTCGTATACCTTTAATGTCCTTGGGACAGGGCATCTTTTCAATAGCATCAACTTTAGCTTTATCAACTTCAATACCTCTTTCAGAAATTTTATGCCCAAAGACAATGCCTTCATTAACCATAAAGTGGCACTTTTCCAAATTCAAGACGAGACTACTGTCTTCACATCTCTGCAAAACTCGTTCAAGGTTGCTCAAGCAATCATCAAAAGAGGATCCATAAACGAAGAAATCATCCATGAATACCTCACAAATCTTTTCACAAAAGTCAGAGAATATAATCATCATGCATCTTTGAAAGGTAGCAGGTGCATTACATAAACCAAAAGGCATACATCTATAAGCAAAAGTATCGAAAGGGCAAGTAAAATTAGTCTTTGCTTGATCGTCCGCTAACATAGGTATTTGAGAGAAACCAGAGTAACCATCTAGAGAGCAGAAATGTGTATGTTTGGATAGGCTTTCTAGCATTTGATCAACAAAAGGTAAAGGGCAATGATCTTTCTTAGTAGCTTTATTTAATTTACGGAAATCAATTACCATCCTATAACCTGTAATAATTCTTTGCGAGATCAATTCATCTTTATCATTAGGAACAACAGTAATACCTCCCTTCTTAGGGACACAATGGACAGGACTTACCCACTGACTATCAGCAATGGGATAAATTATACCTGCCTCAAGGAGCTTTAGTATTTCCTTTCTTACCACTTCTTTCATCTTAGGATTTAACCGTCGTTGATGATCTCTAACTAGTTTGGCGTCTTCGTCCAATTTAATTTTGTGTTGGCATAGAGTGGGGCTAATGCCCTTAAGATCATCGAGAATATATCCAATAGCAGAACGGTGCTTCTTCAGAGTTTTCAATAATCTTTCCTCTTCCTGCTCTAAAAGGTTAGCACTAATAATAACAGGATATATCTTCTTTTCATCAAGATAAGCATATTTAAGAGTATCAGGTAATGGTTTAAGCTCAAACACGGGATCACCCTTGGGTGGAGGAGGATCTCCTAGGATTTCAATAGGCAAGTTGTGTTTCAAAATAGGACCCTGTTTAAAGAATACTTCATCTATCTCCCTTCTTTCATTCATAAACATATCATTTTTATGATCTAGCAAATACTGTTCTGATGGATCAGTAGGAGGCACGGGAATAGAAGCAAGACCAATAATTTCATCCTTACAAGGCAATTCTTTATCATGGGGTTGTCTATGATACTTAGCAAAATTAAACTCATGTTTCATATCCCCCAAGCCAATTGTAACAACATCCTTTTCACAATCAATCTTAGCATTAACAGTATTCAAGAAGGGTCTACCAAATATAATGGGACAAAAGCTATCTTGCGGGGAACCAAGAACAAGAAAATCAGCAGGATATTTAACTTTCCCACACAAGACTTCAACATCTCTAACAATCGCAAATGGTGAAATAGTATCTCTATTAGCAAGCTTAATTGTAACATCAATATCTTCTAACTCAGCGGGTGCAATATCATGCATAATTTCTTTATATAAGGAAATAGGTATTGCACTAGCACTAGCACCCATATCACATAAGCCATGATAACAATGATCTCCTATTTTAACACAGATAACAGGCATGCCTACAACAAGTCTATGTATCTTAGCATCGGGTCTAGCAATATTAGCAGCTTCCTCACAGAAGTAAATAACATGCCCATCTATATTATTAGCCAAGAGATCTTTAACCATAGCAATACTAGGTTCAACTTTAACTTGCTCAGGAGGTGTATATGTTCTAGTATTACTTTTACGAACCACAGTTGAAGCTTTAGCATGATCCTTTATCCTAACAGGGAAAGGTGGTTTCTCAACATAAGTAGTAGGAACAATAGGATCATTATAAGTGATAATATTTTCTTCAACTGTAACAGATGCAACTACTTTTACTTCAATGGGAGGATTATATTTAAACCACTTCTCCTTAGGGAGATCAACGTGAGTAGCAAAAGATTCACAGAAAGAAGCTACTATCTCATAGTCAAGTCCATATTTAGTGCTAAATCCACGAAAAGCATCGGTATCCATAAAAGACTTAACACAATCAAACTTAGGTGTCATACCTGACTCCTTACCATCGTCGGAACCCCAATCTTCAGAGTTGTGTTTAATTCTTTCCAATAAGTCCCACTTGAATTCAATAGTCTTCAGCATATAAGAACCAGCACAGGAAGTATCGAGCATTGTGTGATCATTGAGAGAAAGTCGAGCATAAAATTTTTGAATAATAATTTCTCTTGAGAGCTCATGATTGGGGCATGAATATAACATTGACTTAAGCCTCCCCCAAGCTTGAGCGATACTTTCTCCTTCGCGAGGCCAAAAACTATATATATAATTACGATCACAATGAAAAAGATGCATAGGATAAAACTTTTCGTGAAATTCCAATTTCAATCGTTTATAGTCCCAAGATCATGTATCATCACATAGCCTATACCATGTCAATGCATCTCCCTTCAAAGATAAAGGGAAGACCTTCCTCTTGACAACATCATCGGGAATACCTGCAAGCTTAAATAATCCACAAACTACATCCACATAGATAAGGTGTAAATCGGGATGCAATGTTCCATCTCCTGCAAAGGGATTAGCTAGCAGTTTCTCTACCATACCCGAAGGAATCTCAAAGTACACATTTTCAGTAGGTTCAGTATGTTGAGGAGCAACTCTTTGCTCTACTGGTCGGGGCGAAGATGCCCCGAACAAGCCCCTCAAAGGATTAGTTTCCATAGTAACAAGTGACAGTAAATTTCATCACACTATATAAATGTTTCCTTACCAAGTTCCACTCACCAAAGGCGCTTCACTCCACGGCAACGGCGCCAGAAAAGAGTCTTGATGACCCACAAGTATAGGGGATCTATCGTAGTCCTTTCGATAAGTAAGAGTGTCGAACCCAACGAGGAGTAGAAGGAAATGACAAGCGGTTTTCAGTAAGGTATTCTCTGGAAGCACTGAAATTGTAGGTAACAGATAGTTTTGTGATAAGATAATTTGTAACGGGTAATGAGCAATGAAAGTAAATAAGGTGCAGCAAGATGTCCCAATTCTTTTTGTAGCAAAGGACAAGCCTGGACAAATTCTTATAATGAGAAAAGTGCTCCCGAGGACACATGGGAATTATCGTCAAGCTAGTTTTCACCATGCTCATATGATTCGCGTTCGTTACTTTGGTAATTTGATATGTGGGTGGACCGGTGCTTGGGTGCTTTCCTTTCTTGGACAAGCATCCCACTTATGATTAACCCCTATTGCAAGCATCCGCAACTACAAAATAAGTATTAAGGTAAACCTAACCATAGATTGAAACATATGGATCCAAATCATCCCCTTATGAAGCAACTTATAAACTAGGGTTTAAGCTTCTGTCACTCTAGCAACCATCATCTACTTATTACTTCCCAATGCCTTCCTCTAGGCCCAAATAATGGTGAAGTGTCATGCAGTCGACGTTCACATAACACCACTAGAGGAGAGACAACATACATCTCATCAAAATATCGAACGAATACCAAATTCACATGACTACTAATAGCAAGGCTTCACCCATGTCCTCAGGAACAAACGTAACTACTCACAAAGCATATTCATGTTCATAATCAGAGGGATATTAATATGCATTAAGGATCTGAACATATGATCTTCCACCGGATAAACCAACTAGCATCAACTACAAGGAGTAATCAACACTACTAGCAACCCAGAGGTACCAATCAGAGGATTGGGTACAAAGATTGGATACAAGAGATGAACTAGGGTTTGAGAGGAGATGGCTCTGGTGATGATGTTGATGGAGATTGACCCCCTCCCGATGAGAGGATCGTTGGTGATGACGATGATGATGATTTCCCCCTCCCGGAGGGAAGTTTCTCCGGCAGAACAGCTCCGCCGGAGCCCTAGATTGGTTCCGCCAAGGTTCCGCCTCGTGGCGGTGGAGTTTTGTCCCGAAAGCTTGCTTATGATTTTTCCAGGGTAAAAGACTTCATATAGTAGAATATGGGCACCAGAGGGCCACCAGGGGGCCCACGAGGCAGGGGCGCGCCCAGTAGGGGTGGGCGCGCCCCCCACCCTCGTGGCCAGGGTGTGGGCCCCCTCTGGTACTTCTTTCGCTCAATAATTCTTATTAATTCCAAAAATGACTTTCATGGAGTTTCAGGACTTTTGGAGCTGTGCAGAATAGGTTTCCAATATTTGCTCCTTTTCCAACCCAGAATCCCAGCTGCCGACATTCTCCCTCTTCATGTAAAACCTTGTAAAATAAGAGAAAATAGCGATAAGTATTGTGACACAATGTGTAATAACATCCCATAATGCAATAAATATTGATATAAAAGCATGATGCAAAATGGACGTATCAGTCTTTCATTGAAAAACTCTTGTTCAAGTATCCTTTTATGGTATCCAGAAATTCTATATCATTTCCAATCAACCATATGTCATCCACATATAATATTAGAAATGCTACAGAGCAAACACTCACTTTCTTGTAAATACAGGCTTCTCCAAACGTATGTATAAAACCATATGCTTTGATCACACTATCAAAACATTTATTCCAACTCCGAGATGCTTGCACCAGTCCATAAATGGACCGCTGGAGCTTGCACACTTTGTTAGCATCCTTTGGATCGATAAAACATTCAGGTTGTATCATATACAACTCTTGTTCCAAAAATCCATTCAGGAATGCAGTCTTTACATCCATTTGCCAAATTTCATAATCATAAAATGCAGCAATTGCTAACATGATTCGGAAGGACTTAAGCATCGCTACGGATGAGAAGGTCCCATCGTTGTCAACTCCTTGAACTTGTTGAAAACCTTTCGCAACAAGTCAAGCTTTGTAGACAGTCACATTACCGTCAGCGTCAGTCTTCTTCTTGAAGATCCATTTATTCTCGATGACTTGCCGATCATCGGGCAAGTCAAGCAAAGTCCATACTTTGTTCTCATACATGGATCCCATCTCAGATTTCATGGCCTCAAGCCATTTCGCAGAATCTGGGCTCATCATCGCTTCCATAGTTTGTATGTTCGTCATGGTCAAGTAACATGACCTCCAGAACAGGATTACCGTACCACTTTGGTGCGGATCTTACTTTGGTTGACCTACGACGTTTGGTAGTGACTTGATCCGAAGTTACATGATCATCGCCGTTAGCTTCCTCACTAATTGGTGTAGGAGTCACAGGAACATTTTTCTGTGATGAACTACTTTTCAATAAGGGAGCAGGTACAGTTACCTCATCAAGTTCTACTTTCCTCCCACTCACTTCTTTCGAGAGAAACTCCTTCTCTAGAAAGGAAACATTCTTAGCAACGAATGTCTTGCCTTCGGATCTATGATAGAATGTGTACCCAACAGTCTCCTTTGGGTATCCTATGAAGACACATTTCTCCGATTTGGGTTCGAGCTTATCAGGTTGAATCTTTTTCACATAAGCATCGCAGCCCCAAACTTGAAGAAATGACAACTTTAGTTTCTTGCCAAACCACAGTTCATAAGGAGTCGTCTCAAAGGATTTAGATGGTGCCCTATTTAATGTGAATGCAGCCATCTCTAAAGCATAACCCCAAAACGATAGCGGTAAATCAGTAAGAGACATCATAGATCACACCATATCTAGTAAAGTACGATTACGATGTTCAGACACACCATTACGTTGTGGTGTTCCGGGTGGCGTGAGTTGTGAAACTATTCCGCATTGTTTCAAATGAAGACCAAACTCGTATCTCAAATATTCTCCTCCACGATCAGATCGTAGAAGCTTTATTTTCTTATTATGATGATTTTCCACTTCACTCTGAAATTCTTTGAACTTTTCAAATGTTTCAGACTTATGCTTCATCAAGTAGATATACCCATATCTTCTCAAATCATCTGTGAAGGTGAGAAAATAATGATACCTGCCATGAGCCTCAACAATCATCGGACCACATACATCAGTATGTATGATTTCCAACAAATCTGTTGCTCGCTCCATTGTTCCAGAGAATGGAGTTTTAGTCATCTTGCCCATGAGGCACGGTTCGCAAGTACCAAGTGATTCATAATCAAGTGATTCCAAAAGTCCATCAGAATGGAGTTTCTTCATGCACTTTACACCAATATGACCCAAACGACAGTGCCACAAATAAGTTGCACTATCATTATCAACTCTGCATCTTTTGGCTTCAACATTATGAATATGTGTGTCACTACTATTGAGACTCAACAAAAATAGACCACTCTACAAGGGTGCATGACCATAAAAGATGTTACTCATATAAATAGAACAACCATTATTCTCTGATTTAAATGAATAACCATCTCACATCAAACAAGATCCATATATGATGTTCATGCTTAACACTGGAACCAAATAACAATTATTCAGGTCTAAAACTAATCCCGAAGGTAGATGTAGAGGTAGCGTGCCGACCGCGATCTCATCAACTTTGGAACCATTTCCCACGCGCATCGTCACCTCGTCCTTAGCCAATCTTCGCTTAATCTGTAGTCCCTGTTTCGAGTTGCAAATATTAGCAACAGAACCAGTATCAAATACCCAGGTGCTACTGCGAGCATTAGTAAGGTACACATCAATAACATGTATATCACATATACCTTTGTTCACCTTGCCATCCTTCTTATCCGCCAAATACTTGGGGCAGTTCCGCTCCAGTGACCAGTCCCTTTGCAGTAGAAGCACTCAGTCTCAGGCTTAGGTCCAGACTTGGGCTTCTTCACTTGAGCAGTAACTTGCTTGCCGTTCTTCTTGAAGTTCCCCTTCTTCCCTTTACCCTTTTTCTTGAAACCGGTGGTCTTGTTGACCATCGACACTTGATGCTCCTTCTTGATTTCTACCTCCGCAGCCTTTAGCATTGTGAAGAGCCCGGGAATTGTCTTATCCATCCCTTGCATGTTATAGTTCATCACGAAGCTCTTGTAGCTTGGTGGCAGTGATTGAAGAATTCTGTCAATGACACTATCATCAGGAAACTTAACTCCCAGTTGAATCAAGTGATTATTATACCCAGATATTTTGAGTATATGCTCACTGACAAAACTATTCTCCTCCATCTTGCGGCTGTATAACTTATTGGAGACTTCATATATCTCAATTCGGGCATTTGCTTGAAATATTAACTTCAACTCCTGGAACATCTCATATGCTCCATGAAGTTCAAAACATTGTTGAAGTCCCGGTTCTAAGCCATAAAGCATGGCACACTGAACTATCGAGTAGTCATCAGCTTTGCTCTGCCAGACGTTCATAACATCTCGCGTTGCTCCTGCAGTGGGTTTGGCACCTAGCGGTGCTTCCAGGACGTAATTCTTCTGTGCAGCAATGAGGATAATCCTCAAGTTATGAACCCAGTCCGTGTAGTTGCTACCATCATCTTTCAACTTAGCTTTCTCTAGCAACGCATCAAAGTTCAACGGAACAACAACACGGGCCATCAATCTACAACAACATAGACATGCAAAATACTATCACGTACTAAGTTCATGATAAATTAAAGTTCAATTAATCATATTACTAAAGAACTCCCACTTAGATAGACATCCCTATAATCATCTAAGTGATCACGTGACCCAAATCAACTAAACCATGTCCGATCATCACGTGAGATGGAGTAGTTTTCAATGGTGAACATCACTATGTTGATCATATATACTATATGATTCACGCTCGACCTTTTGGTCTCAGTGTTCTGAGGCCATATCTGCATATGCTAGGCTCGTCAAGTTTAACTCGAGTATTCTGCGTGTGCAAAACTGGCTTGCACCCGTTGTATGTGAGCGTAGAGCTTATCACACCCGATCATCACGTGGTGTCTCGGCACAATGAACTTTCACAACGGTGCATACTCAGGGAGAACACTTGTACCTTGAAATTTAGTGAGAGATCATCTTATAATGCTACCGTTGAACTAAGCAAAATAAGATGCATAAAGGATAAACATCACATGCAATCAATATAAGTGATATGATATGGCCATCATCATCTTGTGCCTTTGATCTCCATCTCCAAAGCACGGTCATGATCACCATCGTCACCGGAGCGACACCTTGATCTCCATCGTAGCATCGTTGTCGTTTTGCCAACTATTGCTTCTACGACTATCGCTACTGCTTAGTGATAAAGTAAAGCAATTACATGGCGATTGCATTTCATGCAATAAAGCGACAACCATATGGCTCCTGCCAGTTCCCGATAACTCCATTACAAAACATGATCATCTCATACAATAAAATTTAGCATCATGTCTTGACCATATCACATCACAACATGCCCTGCAAAAACAAGTTAGACGTCCTCTACTTTGTTGTTGCAAGTTTTATGTGGCTGCTACGGGCTGAGCAAGAATCGTTCTTACCTACGCATCAAAACCACAATGATTTTTCATCAAGTATGTGTTGTTTTAACCTTCAACAAGGACCGGGCATAGCCACACTCGATTCAGCTAAAGTTGGAGAAACTGACACCCGCCCGCCACCTGTGTGCGAAGCACGTCGGTAGAACTAGTCTCGCGTAAGCGTACGCGTAATGTCGGTCCGGGCCGCTTCATCCAACAATACCGCCGAATCAAAGTATGACATGATGGTAAGCAGTATGACTATTATCGCCCACAACTCACTTGTGTTCTACTCGTGCATATAACATCTATGCATAAACCTGGCTCGGATGCCACTGTTGGGGAACGTAGTAATTTCAAAAAAAATCCAACACACACGCAAGATCATGGTGATGCATAGCAACGAGAGGGGAGTTTGTTTTCCACGTAGCCTCGTAGACCGTAAGCGGAAGAGTTATGACAACGCGGTTGATGTAGTCGTACGTCCTCACGATCGACCGATCCTAGTACCGAAAGTACGGCACCTCTGTGATCTACAAACGTTCAGCTCGGTGACATCCCACGAACTCACGATCCAGCAGAGTGTCGAGGGAGAGCTTCGTCAGCATGATGGCATGATGACGGTGATGATGAAGCTACCGGTGCAGGGCTTCGCCTAAGCACTACGAAGATGTGACTGAGGTGGATTATGGTGGAGGGGGGCACCGCACACGGCTGGAAACAATCAACTTGTGTGTTCTAGGGTGCCCCCTGCCCCATATATAAAGGAGCAAGGGGGGAGGCCGGCCGGCCTTGGGGCGCCCGAAGGAGGGGGAGGAGTCCTCCTACTAGTAGGAGTAGGACTCCCCCTTTCCTAGTCCAACTAGGAGGAGGAAGGGGAAAGGGAGGAGAGGGAAAGGAGAAGGAAAGGGAGGGCGCGCCCCCCTCCCTAGTCCAATTCAGATACCCTATAAGGAGAGGGCGCGGCTGCCCCTTGTGGGCTGCCTCCCCTCTTCCCTATGGCCCATGTAGGCCCAATAGTCCCCCCAGGGGTTCCGATAACCCCCGGCACTCCGATAATTATCCGGTGACCCCCGGAACTCATCCGGTGTCCAAATATAGTCATCCAATATATCAATCTTTATGTCTCAACCATTTCAAGACTCATTGTCATGTCCGTGATCACATCCTGGACTCCGAACTATCTTTGGTACATCAAAACACATAAACTCATAATACTGATCGTCACCGAACGTTAAGCGTGCGGACCCTACGGGTTTGAGAACTATGTAGACATGACCCAGACACATCTCCGGTCAATAACCAATAGTGGAAACTGGATGTTCATATTGGCTCCCACATATTCTACGAAGATCTTTATTGGTCAAACCGTATAACAACATGCGTTGTTCCCTTTGTCATCGGTATGTTACTTGCCCAAGATTCGATCATCGGTATCTCAATACCTAGTTCAATATCATTACCGGCAAGTCTCTTTACTCGTTCCGTAATGCATCATCCCGCAACTAACTCATTAGTCACATCGCTTGCAAGGCTTATAGTGATGTGCATTACCGAGAGGGCCCAGAGATACCTCTCCGACAATCGGAGTGACAAATCCTAATCTCGATCTATGCCAACTCAACAAGTACCATCGGAGACACCTGTAGAGCACCTTTATAATCACCCAGTTATGTTGTGACGTTTGGTAGCACACAAAGTGTTCCTCTGGTATTCGGGAGTTCCATAATCTCATAGTCTTAGGAACATGTATAAGTCATGAAGAAAGCAATAGCAATATACTAAATGATCAAGTGCTAAGCTAACGGAATGGGTCAAGTCAATCACATCATTCTCTAATGATGTGATCCCGTTAATCAAATGACAACTCATGTCTATGGCTAGGAAACTTAACCATCTTTGATTCAACGAGCTAGCCAAGTAGAGGCATAATAGTGACACTCTGTTTGTCTATATATTCACACATGTACTAAGTTTCGAGTTAATACAATTCTAGCATGAATAATAAACATTTATCATGATATAAGGAAATATAAATAACAACTTTATTATTGCATCTAGGGCATATTTCCTTCGCTACACACATTGTAGGCAGTTGCCAAGCAGAATGGTCAAGTATATAGTCCCCCCCCCCCACCAACAAACATCAATCCATGGCTTGCGTGAAACAACGAGTGCCTCCAACTAACAACAATCCTGGGGGAGTTTTATTTGCAATTATTTTGATTTGAGCATGGGACTGGGCATCCTGATTACCAAACATTTTCTCGTGAATGAGGAGCGGAGTCCACTCCTCATGAGAATAACCCACCTAGCATGGAAGATATAGACAGCCCTAGTTGACACATGAGCTATTCGAGCATATAGAACATAATTTCATTTGATGGTTTAGAGTTTGGCACATACAAATTTACTTGGAACGGCAGGTAATTACCGCATATAGGAAGGTATGGTGGACTCGTATGGAATAACTTTGGGGTTTATGGAAGTGGATGCACAAGCAGTACTCCCGCTTAGTACAAGTGAAGGCTAGAAAAAGACTAGGAAGCAACCAACTAGAGAGCGACAACAGTCATGAACATGCATTAAAATTAATTTACACTGAGTGCAAGCATGAGTAGGATTAATTCACCATCAACATAAATATCATGGAGGCTATGTTGATTTTTTTTAAAATACATGTGTGAACATGTGCCAAGTCAAGCCACTCGAATCATTCAAAGGAGGATACCACCCTATCATAACATATCATAACCATTTTAATAGCATGTTGGCAGCATGGTAAACCATTATAAACTCCTAGCTAATTAAGCATGGCATGAGAAACTATAATGTCTAATTTTCATTGCAAACATGTTTCATTCATAATAGGCTGAATCAGGAACGATGAACTAATCATATTTACAAAAACAAGATAGGTCGAGTTCATACCAGCTTCTCTCATCTCAATCAGTCCATCATATATCGTCATTATTTCCTTTCACTTGCACGATTGAATGGTGTGGATAATAACAATAGTGCACGTGCATTGGACTAAGCTGGAATCTGCAAGCATTCAATACAAGGGAGAAGACAAGGTAATACGGGCTCTTGGTTAAATCAACAATAATGCATATAAGAGCCACTTCAACATTTTCATCATGGTCTTCTCCTCTCGACCCCCAAAGAAAAGAAAAGAAATAAACTATTTACACGGGAAAGCTCCCAACAAGCAAAAGAAGAACAATAAATATTTTTGGGTTTTCTTTTAGTTACTACTGCTACAGGCATGGAAAGTAAACTAGCTAAAAGTTACAAGTAATTGTTTGGTTTTTCTTAAGGTCTTTCAAACACACAAGAAGAAGGCTAGAAAATAAAATAAACTAGCATGGATAGTACAATGAAAAAGTATGAGCACCGACAACTAGAATGAGTGTGTGAACATGAATGTAATATTGGTGAGAAATACATACTCCCCCAAGCTTAGGCTTTTAGTCTAAGTTAGTCTATGGCCACGGCTGGCCTGGTGGATATCTAAAGTTGTAACTGGGGTCATACTGAGATGCAGCAGCTACTGCCTGGCGAGCTGCATCTTGGAGGCGAGCTGCCTCTGTCCTCCTCTCATATTCGTTCACCTCCTCCCTGGTTATAACATATCTCCTTTTTGCCTGAAAGTCAAAGAAAGTAGGAGCAGGGAGGGCAACATGGGCAGTGCACCGTCTGTTAAAGATTAGTCGGTACTAGAGGAGCTATTCATTCCTCTCAATAAACTGATGGCGGACCATAGCGTTATAATGTAGATAAGCAGCGGGTAACTCCAAATCATTTCTATGTATGGGTACATCAAGATAGTTAGCTACATGAGTTGCATAAATTCCAACAAACAAATCTCCACTTGTACCGTTATGATGCAACCTTCGTGCAACAATAGCCCCCAAGTTATATTGTTTATCACCTAATACCGCACTTCTGAGGACACAAAGATCTGGAACGCACATGTGACAAGCTTCATCTTTACTGTTAATGCATCTACCTATAAAGAGAGCAAACTAATGTACGGAAGGAAAATGAATGATACCTATGGTAGCTTGTGTGATTTCTCTAGATTCCCCCGCAGTGATACTAGCAAGAAAATATTTATATTCAGATTTCCGAGGTTCATTAACGTTACCCCACTGCGGAAGTTACAGGCAATATTAACATCTTCTAGGTCCATGGTATACGATTTATCATAGAGATCAAATAAGACAGTGTGAGAATTGCGTGAAGATGTAAATTTAAACCTTCTCACAAAGGAATCGGTTAGGTAGTGGTATTGCGGGCACTTATCTGGCACGAATCCCTCAAGATCAGCATTTGCACATACACGTCAAATTCTTCCTTGATGCCTGCCCGGACCATGAACTCCTCTGACAGCCATTCGCAAGGCCGCACTTGAGCTTCCCCCGGTGGTTCATCGTCCGGCTCATGTATCGCGAGCCTTGGTCCTTTCTTCCTTGAGGAACCACCTTGGTAAATTTTCCTAAACACATTTCTTCCTCTGGAAATTTCTGAAATTTTTAGTGACTCAAAAATAAAAGTGAACCAAACTCAACAAGATTGATAGCAACTACTCCCACAAGTGCCTAGAGGCTATATCATGCATTAAAACTACTTTTGAACCATAAAAATTTGACATGCAAGCTCAAGAACAGGGTCACCTAAGCAGCAAATTTTTTGCAATAAATAAATCACTAGAACAATAACTAATTGGACCATTGGAGGAGTCACATACCGAAGAACAATCTCCCCAAACAGTTTTGTGAATGGAGCTTTGAGCAAGGAGATCGAAAATGGCAGCAGATGAGCTAGAACATGGGTTTGAGCTAAGGGAGGATTTTTTTTCTTGAGGAAGACAAAGTGAGTGGGTGCAGGAATAAGTGGAGGGGGGCCACGTGGGGTCCATGAGGCAGGGGGCGCGTCCCAGGGGTGGGCGCGCCCTGGACCCTCGTGGCCAGGTGGTGGCCCCCCTGGTGTGTTCTCAGTGCCAGATATTCTTAAATATTATACAAAAAATCATATATAATTTTTAGGATATTTGGAGAACTTTTATTTTCAGGGTATTTTTTATTGCAAGGATAATTCAGAAAACAGATAGAAAATATTATTTTTGCTTAATTTAATCTAAATAACAGAAAGTAAAAGGAGGGTACAGAGAGTTGTGCTTTCTAACTTCAACCATCTCATGCTCATCAAAAGGAATCCATTAACAAGGTTGATCAAGTCTTGTTAACAAACTCTTTCCGAATAACATGGAACTAGAGAATTTTCGAATAACACTAAGTTACCTCAACGGGGATATGCACATTCCCAACAATAATAATATCATATTTCTTCTTAACAGTAGGAAGAGGGAATTCAAAACCTCCAATAGTAATTGTTGGAATTTTTCCAATGGAATTGATACTGTGGACTTGAGGTTGTTTCCTCGGAAAGTGTACCGTATGCTCATTACCATTAACATGAAAAGTGACATTTCCTTTGTTGCAATCAATAACAGCCCCTGCAGTATTCAAAAATGTTCTACCAAGAATAATAGACATACTATCGTCCTCGGGAATATCAAGAATAACAAAGTCCGTTAAAATAGTAACGTTTGCAACCACAACAGGCACATCCTCACAAATACCAACATGTATAGCAGTTGATTTATCAGCCATTTGCAAAGGTATTTTAGTAGGTGTCAACTTATTCAAATCAAGTCTACAATATAAAGAGAGAGGCATAACACTAACACCGACTCCAAGATCACATAAAGCAGTTTTAACATAGTTTCTCTTAATGGAGCATGGTATAGTTGGTACTCCAGGATCTCCTTGTTTCTTTGGTATTCCACCTTTAAAAGTGTAATTAGCAAGCATGGTGGAAATTTCAGCTTCCGGTATCTTTCTTCTATTTGTAACAATATCTTTCATATACTTAGCATAAGTATTCGTTTTAAGCATATAGTCAAACGCATACGCAAAAAGATAGGTCTAATCATTTCAGCAAAGCGCTCAAAATCCTCATGATCCCTTTTCTTGGATGGTTTAGGAGGAAAGGGCATGGGTTTCTGAACCCATGGCTCTCTTTCTTTACCGTGCTTCCTAGCAATGAAGTCTCTCTTATCATAACATTATCACTAGGTTCATGTTCATTACCAGATTGTGTTTGAGCATCAGAAATAGAAATATCATTGGGATTCTCAGGTGTGTCAACAACAGGTTCACTAGAAGCATGCAAAGTCCTATCATTTTTCTTTTTCTTCTTCTTAGAAGGACTAGGTGCATCAACATTAGTTCTCTGGGAATCTTGCTCAATTCTCTTAGGGTGGCCCTCAGGATACAAAGGTTCCTGAGTCATTCTACCCCCTCAAGTCACAACTCTAACAGCATTATCATTTTTCTTATTATTTAATTCATTGAGCAAATCATCTTGTGCTTTAAGCACTTGTTCTACTTGAGTGGTAACCATAGAAGCATGTTTACTAATAAGTTTAAGTTCACCTTTAACTCTAGACATATAATCACTCAAGTGTTCAATCATATAAGCATTACGGTTCAATTACCTACCAACACAAGCATTAAAGTTTTCTTGTTTAACAATAAAATTATCAAACTCATCTAAGCATTGGCTAGCAGACTTATAACGAGGAATATCACCTTCATCAAATCTATATAGAGAATTTACCTTTACTACCTATGTCGGGTTATCAAGACCATGCATTTCTTCAATAGGTGGTAAATTCTTATCATCTTCAGCTTTAATACCTTTTTCTTTCATAGATTTCTTTGCCTCTTGCATATCTTCAGGACAGAGAAATAGAATACCCCTTTTCTTAGGAGTTGGCTTAGGAGTTGGTTCAGGAAGTGTCCAATTATTATCATTACTCAACATATTATTCAATAGCAATTTAGCTTGATCAACAGTTCTTTACCTGGAAACACAACCAACACAACTATCCATCGGTTAGTCCATTATAAAATATATCATGTATTTCATTTATCTTGAGAGGATGAACAGGCAAAGCATTAAGTAATCGAAGAAGCCTCCCCCAAGCTTGTGAGAGACTCTCTTCTTCAATTTCCAAGAAATTATATATTTCCCTTAAGGCAGCTTGTTTCTTATGAGCGCGGAAATATTTAGCAGAGAAGTAATAAATCATATCCTGGGGACTACGCACACAACCAGGAGCAAGAGAATTAAACCATGTTTTAGCATCACCCTTTAATGAGAACGGAAATAACTTAAGGATATCATTTAATTTAGTAAGATGTGCCACAACAGTTTAAGATTCATAGCCATAAAAAGGATCAGATTCAACCAAAGTAATTAACTCAGAATCAAAAGAGAAATCATAATCCTTATCAGAAATACAGATAGGTGAAGTAGCAAAAGCAGGGTCATATTCCATTCTAGCATTCAAAGACTTTTCTTTCAGCTTAACTAACAGTTTCTTAAGATCATATCTATCTTTGCAAGCAAAAAAGTCTCTAGCAGTTTCTTCATCCATAACATAACCCTTAGGCACATCAAGAAATTCATATCTAGGGGGAGAATCTTCATCATCACTTTCATCAATATTATCAGTTTCAATAATTTCATTCTCTCTAACCCTAGCAAGTTGTTCATCAAGAAATTCACCTAATGGCACGATATTATCAAGCATAGAAGTAGTTTCATCATAAGTATCATGCATAGCAGAAGTGGCATCATCAATAGCATGCGACATATCAGAACCAATAGCAGGAGTAGGTCTCGCAAATTTACTCATAACAGAAGGTGAATCAAGTGCAGAGCTAGATGGCAGTTCCTTACCTCCCCTCGTAGTTGAGGGATAAATCTTAGGTTTTTCATCTTTCAAGTTCCTCATAGTGTTCAACAGATATAAATCCCAAGTGACTCGAAGAATAGAGCTATGCTCCCCGGCAACAGCGCCAGAAAATAGTCTTGGTAACCCACACGTATAGGGGATCGCAATAGTTTTCGACGGTAGAGTTTTCAACCCAAATTTATTGATTCGACACAATGGGAGCCAAAGAATATTCTCAAGTATTAGCAGTTGAGTTGTCAATTCAACCACACCTGTAATAATTAATATCTGTAGCAAAGTATTTGGTAGCAAAGTAGTATGGAAGTAACGGTAACGGTGGCAAAAGTAACAGTAGTAGTTTTGTAGTAATCGTAACAGTGGCAACGGAAAAGTAACTAAGCAAAGATCAATATGTGAAAAGCTCGTAGGCATTGGATCAGTGATGGATAATTATGTCGGATGCAATTCCTCATGCAATAGTTCTAACATAGGGTGACACAGAACTAGCTCCAGTTCATCAATGTAATGTAGGCATGTATTCCGAATATAGTCATACGTGCTTATGGAAAAGAACTTGCATGACATCTTTTGTCCTACCCTCCCGTGGCAGCGGGGTCCTATTGGAAACTAAGAGATATTAAGGCCTCCTTTTAATAGAGTACCGGACCAAAGCATTAACACTTAGTGAATACATGAACTCCTCAAACTACGGTCATCACCGGGAGTGGTCCCAATTATTGTCACTTTGGGGTTACCGGATCATAACACATAGTAGGTGACTATTGAGTTGCAAGATAGGATCAAGAACTCACATATATTCATGAAAACATAATAGGTTCATATCTGAAATCATGGCACTCGGGCCCTAGTGACAAGCATTAAGCATAGCAAAGTCATAGCAACATCAATCTCAGAACATAATGGATACTAGGAATCAAACCCTAACAAAACTAACTCAATTACATGATAAATCTCATCCGACCCATCACCGTCCAGCAAGCCTACGATGGAATTACTCACGCACGGCGGTGAGCATCATGAAATTGGTGATGGGGGAAGGTTGATGATGATGATGATGGCGATGGACTCCCCTCTCCAGAGCCCCGAACGGACTCCAGATCAGCCCTCCCGAGAGACATTAGGGCTTGACGGCGGCTCCGTATTGTAAAACATGATGAATCCTTGTCTCTAATTTTTTCCCCTGAACGTGAATATATAGAGTTGGAGTTGAAGCTGGTGGAGCCTCAGGGGCCCCACGAGGCAGGGGGCGCGCCCGCCACCCTTGTGGACGGGTGTGGGCCCCCTGGTGTTGATTCTTTCGCCAGTATTTTTTATCAATTCCAAAAATATTCTCCGTGAAGTTTCGGGTCATTCCGATAACTTTTATTTCTGCACAAAAATAACACAATGGCAATTCTGCTGAAAACAACATCAGTCTGGGTTAGTTCCATTCAAATCATGCAAGTTAAGAGTCCAAAACAAGGGCAAAAGTGTTTGGAAAAGTAGATACGTTGGAGACGTATCACTCAAGAACAAGATAGATCATGAGAAGGCGCATTTCAAGAAGAACATGGCCAAGCTCAGTTTGGCTGATGTTCAAATCTTCAAGAAGATGCTGCATGACCTTAAGGAAGAATTCCACAAGAAGCATGAAGAAGCCAAAGGCTCACGCGAGCGCATGAAGTATTATGCTCAAAAATGTGTCCAAGCCCACAATGAAGCTGAAATGCGAAAGGCTCTTGGGCATCCTGGCATCAACCCCGGGATGGCTTCCAAACAAAAGAAGAAGTCTGCTGCGGCCCAATCCGAAGCTCAACGACAGGAAGTACCTAGCATTGTCTTCCCTGCCAGCATGACATGCTCGAAGCCAAAGGTTCCCTCAGCAGCTTCAGATATAAAGAAGACATGACAGGCCGAAGCCGAAGCCAGGAAGAGGAAGCATAAGGATACATCTGATGATGCTCCCTCCAAGAAGAAATTTAAGACAAAGTCTTCAAAGAAAGAGTGTGCCGCTGCCCTAGAGCCCCTCATCATTGAACCTATCTCTATCGCTCTTCCTGCCTCAACCAACCAAGAGCATCGTCTTGTGATCCATGAGCCTGCTTCCATAGAGGCTCGATGAAGAATTTCCAGCTGCGGACCCCAACACAGCTGAAGACATTGGTCTTGATGACAATGTGAATGATGATGAAGTCCTTCCTCAGCTTGAGCCCCAGTCGGTATCATCGCCTGCTCCGACGAGCAGTGAACTTATCAGCATTGGTCGTCCATTGACGCCAGTCGCTCAAGATGACTCATGGACCGAGCGCCAACAACAAGACACCCCAGTACAAGATGAGACACCACATACTCCCCCTGCTCAAGTTACTTCTTCAGTCCTTGATGATGAAGACTACATGGAACAGACCACTCCTTCTCCAAAGGCGTCACCAATGTTTCACAGGCTTCACAAGGGCCTCCGGCCACAGGTCTCCATGCCGTGCATTCCAGAAGGAGAAGCACAACACACTATCTCGGTAGCACGTCAAGTGTTTCCTGAAGCCACTCCCTCTGCGACTGCCTCAGAGTCTGATGCCAAGACTGCTGAAGACATTCCAGCTGCATCAGTCGATGAAGACAAAGAAGAAAGAGAAGAAGAAAGAGAAGCCACACCCCCAACAAGTGATCAGGTCATTCTCGAGGAGAATGTGATTGTGCCCGACCCTCCAGTTCTTCAACAGATGGAGGTTGAAAACCCTGAGGCTGCCACCAACAATGCCACTGAAGCCAATGACTCAGTCATAGATGAAGACAATGTGGTGCCTGAAGCTAATGTGAATGCTGAAGTCACTGTGGCGCCTATCATCTCGTATGGCTCCGTCCCTCCTCCAAGGCCTCACACCATGGAACAGGCATTCAATCGTGAATGTCAGCTTGTCACTGTCAGATGGCCAATTATGGTTCCACCCACTACTCCCGGGCCACAATATGATTACCATGTGGAGCAGAGGCCTCAAGTTCAGAAGCCCAAGCCTAGGATGCCAAGGCTTCCAAGTGTTGTAATTACACAAGGTTCTTTTAGCGTGCACAGCTTCAGAGAGCACAACACTTTCTTTGACAATGCCAAGAACCCTTACACGAAGCCTAAGATCTCCTCAGATAGATTTTGGAGCCATCAGCAAGCTACTACTCATGCATCTTGTACAACCAAGAGCGGATCTTTCCACACATGTGTCTGGATTGTGAAGCTATAGCTGGGCTGCCATGTCTAGAAGAAGCTCTTGACTACTTTAGGGATGTTGGTCTTCTTCCTTTTGTGACTGACAAAGAACACTGGAATGAAGAGCTTCTATTGCTGTTCTATGCCACACTCCATATTCGCGGCTACAATAGGGATCCGAACACTTGGGTCCTTGAGTGGATGACAGGTGATGTACATCATGAAGCCAAAGCTCAAGACATCATCGAGCTTACTTCCCTTCCCACTCCAGGTGAGTTATATGAACCTAGTTGTCAGCTTCATAGGGATGATGTAAGTGCATCTAGTGCCACCCCTAGTTGGTTTTGGAGTATTGACGACAAACCTGGTTGAGGGACTAATGTGTTTGTGATAATTGCAGGATAACACAGGTAGTAGTCCCTCATTGATTCGGATTACCTACCGGAGTTGACCCCTAAAAATGTATGAAGACATTGAAGCCAATGGTTGTCAGTGAAGCTAATCATGTTGAAGACTATGACATGTGAAGAAAATGTCTGAAGACTATGAAGCGTGAAGACTTAGTCGTTTCATTATTTCTTTTCTTCTTTGTTGAGTCATAGGAACCACCGCACTATTAAGTGGGGTCCAAGTGAACAATGTCAGAGTGACTAAAGTGATTCTCAACCAAATCCTATGTCTTCGAGCGAAGACAATGAGAGCGAATCTTATCCAGAGTCGGATAAGTCAGCTTTACTTGTAGCCCAAGTCAAGCTGCCGCGTGTGTTTGAAATCTGACCGTTGCGACACGTGTCAGTTCCTTAGTGACCCAGGGTCATTTTGTACAAATCAGGTCGGGTTGCCACTGGATATAAATAGCCCACCCCCTACACCATAAATTGGCGGCTGCTCAGAGTTAGATACAACTTTTGTCGTTTGAGAGCAACCCACCTCCGGAGCCTTTGAGAGAGAGAATCCTTGCGAGGACAAAGCCCGAACCACCCAGAGCCCAAAGAGTGTTTGGCATCACTTAAGTCTTTCTGTCCGCGTGATCAGAAGACTTATTTCACTTGAGGACTGTGAATCCTCCAGCCGGTTAGGCGTCACGTTCTGAGCATCCAAGAGTCATTGTGGATTGCCGGTGAACGAAGTCTGTGAAGGTTCGGAAGTCTACCTTGAAGACTTACCAGAGTGATTGGGCAGGGACTGAGAGTCCTTAGCTCAAGGGGAATAAGGTGAAGATACAGTCTTTTGAGTTAAATCTCAGCCTCCCTAACCCGATGTACACTTGTCACAGCAACTGGAACTGGTTGAATAAACCACTGTCCTTCTGAAGTCACTGGTTCTATCTCTCACTTCTCTTTACTTACCATTTGTCTTTGTGAAGTCATTGCCTGCTTGCAATTATCTGTTTGACTTCACTACATGACTACTTATCCTAATTGGCTTCACACTATCTTCCTGTCTGATCCTTACTACCTAGCTGCTATTAGTCTTCGTGCTTTCACTTCATTGAGTACTTGACTATGGCTTGTCTAGTGTAGTCTACCTTCCACTGCACTCGAATAGTGTTGTTTCTATTGTTTGTCTTTGAAACTATCATGTTTTGAAGACTTTCATAAAAATCGCCTGTTCACCCCCCCTCTAGTCGATAACTAGCCCTTTCAATTGGTATCAGAGCAAGGTACTCCCTTGTTCTGTGTGATTCGGTTTAACCACCTGGAGTTTTAGCTATGTCGGCTGCAGGGATAATCAAGGTCTCCGCTGCGTGCCCCATCTTTGATGGCACTGAATATCCCTACTGGAAGAATAGGATGTGCATGCATCTTGAAGCCATTGATGTCGATCTGTGGTATGTCGTCAAGAATGGCATTCCCAAGACTGGTGAAGGTGTCACCCCCGCTGATGTGAAAAAGTTCATTCAACTGGACTCTACCGCCAAGAACATCATCTGTAGTCATCTGACCAAAGGGTAGTATGGCCGTTTGAGCGTTGTGGAAACGTCGAAGCTAGTTTGGGACTGGCTCTCCAAGGTCAATGAAGGCGTCTCAACTCAGCGAGATCAACGAATCAGTACTCTTCGCAACCTCTTCAACCGCTTCAAAAGACACGACAACGAGAACGTCCAGCTCACGTTTGATCGCCTTACTGATATCACAAATGAGCTTCATGCACTTGGTGCAACTGACATTACGAAGCATGAAATTCTGAAGACATTGCTGAGATCTCTTAACAGCTCATTTGACACCTTAGCCCTAATGATACAAGAACACCCTGACTTCAAGACACTCGATCCGTCTGACATACTTGAGAGGCTTAACACACATGAGTATCAGCTATCTGAGAAGTGAGATATCTATGGCCCCAACTATGGGTGAACTCGTGCTTTAAAGGCAAAGGTTGCCGCTTCCTCATCTGGAGAAGAATCTGACTGCAATTCTGATGATCCTGAAGACATCGGAAAGGAGCTTGCTATGCTTGTGAAGAAGTTCCAGAGATTCACTAAGAAGAAAAGCTTCAGAAAGTCTTCACGATCCAGCTCAAGGGATGATGAAGCTTCCACCTATGACAACAAGAAAAGAACCTATCACAAGTGCAAGAAACCTGGCCACTACATCTCTGAATGTCCACAATGGGACAATGAGAAGAAGAAAAAGAAGAGCAAGGAATATGATTCTGATGACAAGAAGAAGAAGAAATCCTCAAAGTCTTCTTCCAAATCTTCCTCTAAGTCTTCATGACACAAGAAGAGCTCATCAAGAAAGCCACGTGCTTTTGTTGGCAAGGAAATGGATTCAGAGGAGGAGTCTGCTTCTGAGGAGGCAGTGGTGGAGTCTGAGGAGGAGTCTGACTCTGGTGTCGCAAGTCTGGCTCTAGCTACAGCCTACTTCGCCAAGTCCATCCTCAACACTGAAGACAATGACTCCGTCACCAACACTAATGACGAGAACGACTCGGCTCCCACCTACAACTTCATGGCACGTGGTGCCAAGGTAAACTCTCGCGATGCTTACTTTCAAACATCAAGTGAAGGATGACTCTGATGGTGAATCCAAACCTAGCTACAAAAAACTTGCTAAAATTGCAACTGAACAACAGAATGCCATGGAACATATTCAAAATCTGTTAGACAAAAACGATGACCTGTTGGACGCCGAAATGACCAAGACTCAGTCCTTAATTGAAGACATAAAATATCTTCATGTTAAGTACCAGGATCTTAAAGGTCGACATGAAACACTCTCAACTTCTCATGAAAACCTCTCCTACGATTATCTTCAAAGGAAGCAGGAGCTTGAGAAATTGAGATCGGATCATGAAGATCTTCAGAAAGAAAATGAGTCACTCTGCGCTCAATAGATCAGTTCCGCTCAGGAAGGATTTGAACCACCTTGCTAAAATGCATTGAGCGTGATAACGCTGCCTCTGTTATTGAATGTTCTACTTCTACTACTGTTGAGATATCTTCAACTGCTGATGTGGTAACTAACCCTCTGTTGAGGATACCACCACTATTGTTGATGAGAATGCCAGGTTGAAAACACTGCTTGAGACAGGGATGTACAAAAGCCTCAAAGGGCATCAGACATTATGTGATCTCCTCAAAAAGCAGATTCTGGACCGAAACCCTAGAAAAGAGGGTGTAGGGTTCGAGAGAAAAATGAATGTTGATGGGTCATATTGGAAACCTGAGCAGTACCCCAAAACCACCTGGGTTGCTGCAAAGGAACCTCCCGGAGATCCATCCACCTTATCTGGCTTCACTTGTGCTAACCCAATTATCATTGATGAATCCTTTGATGCAAACTATAAATTGTTTAAGAATCAGAATGGCGAAGTGTTTGCCAGGTATATTGGTACTAACTGCAGGAATGGGTCACCTATGAAGAAGATATGGGTACCCAAGAGTTGCCTTGAGAATCTTCCTGTGAATGTCATCATGACACCACCTATGAAGAAGACAAACCCCATACCAAAGGCTTCATATGTTCCAAAAGCTTCATACAGACCGAGGACTCATCTGAGTCACCCTAACGTCAATGTTTTACAGGAAAATCATACTCAGACTCATGAATATGAGTGTGTTTCATTAAACCGCTATGTTCATAGAACCAAGAACTTTTCTACTTATTCACATGAGTATTATTCACCCCCTGCAAGGCTATTTACTAGGGCTCCAAAGCCGAAGTTCTCAAATGCTGCACTTAGACTCATTACTTCTAAGCCACCCCTGATGATGTGGGTGGTTAAGAAAACTTAACTCTCTTTTGCAGGGAAAGGTCTCTAGCCGGAAATCAAAGGCGTCCAAAGCTAATGCTGGAGACCTTAAAAATCTTGTTGGGCGCAAGATAAAATGCCCAAATGGTCTTACTATGTATTTCACTCTAGATTTCCTTGATACTCATCCTATCTATCCTAACCAAGACCTGAATTTCCATGTTCCACTTGTTCGTCAAATGTTTCTGCTTCACAACTCGCTTGGTGAAGCCTATCCCCCAAACTGCACTTTAGGCTACGACACCTCATGCTTCAGAATGGATTATGGATAGTGGATGCACTAACCACATGATTGGCGATCGAAGTCTTCTGATGGATTCAACGCTACGTCCATCAGACAAGAGCCACATCACATTTGCTGACACTGGTAAAAGTGGTATTGGGTCTAGGTAGAGTTGCAATATCAAGGGATCAGCACATGGATAAAGTGATGCTTGTTGAATCCCTTGGTTTCAACTTAATGTCTGTCTCAATGCTTTGTGACTTAAACATGATTGTGCTATTTGGAAAATATCGCTGCCTTGTACTGATGGAATCTGACAAGTCTCTAGTCTTTGAAGGATATCAAAAAGATGATCTGTATATGGTAGATTTCTCAGCAGGTCCACAGATGGCCGTATGTCTTCTAGCAAAAGCTTCAGAATGCTGGCTTTGGCATCGAAGACTAGGGCATGCTGGCATGAGGAACTTGCACACTCTCATGAAGAAGAAGCATGTTGTGGGCATCGAAGGCGTCAAGTTCAAGAAGGATCATTTGTGTGGCGCATGCGAAGCCGAAAAGATGATAAGAGCCAAGCATCCCTCGAAGACAATCATGACCATGTCTCAACCCTTCGAGCTGCTGCACATGGACTTATTTCGCCCTACTCACTACTCCACTCTCAAAGCTACTGCTTGCCTCTATGGCTTCGTCATTGTTGATGATTACTCTCGATACACTTGGGTGCATATAATCCTCTACAAAACTGAAGTGCAGGATGTCTTCAGACGCTTTGCCAATCGTGCCATGACGAACTTCGGTGTGAAGATCAAGGACATCAGAAGCGACAACGGCACTGAGTTCAAGAACACCGGCCTCGACCTCTACCTGGATACCATGGGTATCACTCATGAGTTTTCTGCTCCTTACACACATCAGCAGAATGGCATCGCGGAGCGCAAGAATATAACTCTTATTGAGATGGGACGAACAATGCTTGATGAGTACAAGACTCCATGGAAGTTCTGGCCTGAAGCCATTGACACCGCATGCCACGTCATCAATCGTGTTTATCTTGAAAAGCTTATGAAGAAAACCTCCTATGAGCTCCTAACTGGTAAGAAGCCAAACGTAACTTACCTCAGAGTATTTGGTGCTAAGTGCTGGATCAAGGATCCACATCACACTTCCAAATTTGCACCGAAAGCACATGAAGGTTTTATGCTTGGTTACAGAAAGGATTCGCACTCCTACAGAGTCTTCAACCTCTTTCACTATAAAGTGGTTGAAACTGTGGATGTGCGGTTCGATGAAACTAACGGCTCGCAAAGAGAGCACCTGCCAAGTGTGGTAGATGAATTATCCCCTAGCGAGTCAATCAAGCAAATGGGAACTGGAGAAATCATACCCTCTGAGAATCAGACTGAAGAAGAACTGATCGTTTCTGCTTCCACTCAACCTGAAGACAATGCTCAACCTGAACATAATCCTCCAAATGGTGACACTGATTAGAATGAACAAAATCTTCGCCCTGCTCATCCTCGTGTTGCAAATGAAGTACAGATTGAGAAGATGATCGATAGCCTCAATGCACCTGGTCCACTCACTCGTTCAAGAGCCACACAAAGAGCACCACAACTCACCAACTTTTGTGGACATTTTGCATTTGTCTCAATCTCAGAACCCAAGAAAGTCACCGAAGCCTTCATGGAACCTGAATGGATTCAAGCCATGCAAGAAGAGCTTCAACAGTTTGAGTTGAACAATGTGTGGGAACTGGTCAAGGGTCTTGATCCTCGGAAGCACAATATCATTGGAGCCAAATGGATATATCGCAACAAGCAAGATGAACATGGTCAAGTGGTCAGAAACAAAGATCGTCTCGTTGCTCAAGGCTACACTCAAGTGGAAAGGGTTGACTTTGATAAGACTTTTGCTCCTGTGGCAAGGCTTGAAGCCATTCGCATACTGCTTGCCTATGCAAATCATTACAACATCCTCCTATATCAAATGGATGTGAAGAGTGCTTTTCTCAATGGAAATATAGAAGAAGAAGTATATGTTGCACAACCTCCTGGCTTTGAAGATCCAAAACATCCTGATATGGTTTAGAAGCTCAACAAGGCACTGTATGGCCTCAAACAAGCCCCTCATGCTTGGTATGATATGCTCAAAGACTTCCTGAAGGGCAAAGGCTTCAAACCTGGTTCACTAGATCCTACTCTCTTCACGAAGACATATGATGGTGAACTATTTGTGTGCCAAATCTATGTGGATGACATTATCTTCGGCTGCACCAACAAGAAATATAGTGATGAGTTTGGACACATGATGCAAGAGCAATATCAGATGTCCATGATGGGTGAACTAAAGTTCTTTCTGGGTCTCCAAATTCGACAACAACGCAATGGTATCTTCATATCTCAAGAAAAATATCTCAAAGATTGCCTGAAGAAGTTTGGAATGCAAGACTGCAAAGGGTACACAATGCCAATGCCAACCAAAAGTCATCTGGGTCCTGACGACAATGGTAAAGAGTTCGACCAAAATGTATACCGCTCCATGATTGGTTCTTTGATTTATTTATGTGCATCTAGGCCAGATATAATGCTTAGTGTCTGCATGTGTGCTCGATTCCAAGCGGCACAAAAGGAATCGCATCACTTAGCTGTGAAGCGAATTCTTCGATATTTGGCTTACACCCCAACACTAGGATTATGGTATCCAAAGGGCTCAGAGTTTGATCTAGTTGGATTCTCAGATGCTGATTATGCTGGTGACAAAGTTGATCGCAAGTCCACATCAGGCACATGTCACTTTTTGGGACGATCACTTGTCTGTTGGTCTTCAAAGAAGCAGAACTGTGTATCTCTCTCCACTGCTGAATCTGAATACATTGCTGCTGGATCTTGCTGTGCTCAGCTTCTCTGGATGAAGCAAACTCTCAAGGACCATGGTATACACCTGAAGAATGTGCATCTCTACTGCGACAATGAGAGTGCCATCAAGATTGCCAACAACCCAGTTCAGCACTCGAAGACAAAGCATATCGAGATTCGTCATCACTTCCTCAGAGATCATGTTATGAAGGAAGATATTGATATCATTCACGTCAACACTGAAGAGCAATTGGCTGATATCTTCACAAAGCCATTGGATGAGAAAAGGTTTTGCAAGTTGCGGTGTGAGCTAAATATCTTGGAATCCTCAAATGTCATGTGAATGGGACACACATCCTAACACTTGTGCGTTTTGGTGACTTAGATGTGCAACACACAAAGTAACGTATATCTTCAATCAATGAAGACATACACTCTAAGTGTGAATACATTAATGCGGAATTTGACTTCGGAGTGCCACGATAATTGTGCGCAGTGTCTGGGTCTAATACTTCCTATACGGTGGGTAACGCCACCACCAAACTTTTGTTTGAAGTGTTTCTCTTGGTGTTATGTTTGCATAGTCTTCATAACTGATTTGTCTTCATTTCTGACTTGTTTTCAAGTTTATCTTCATATGGTTGATTTGGCCTTAAACTAGTTGTTTACTACTTGTGTTCTGTCCTCCACAGCATTCACTTATAGCTATGACTTCTTGTTGAATCTTTTCATCTAAGTGAATGTGATCGGACCCTAACCTATCCATGCTTCTACCTCAACTCTATCTGTCCAAATCATATGCATTCTATTGAAAATTGTCGATTGTCTTCACTGAACCTTGTCGGCTGAAGTCAATCTGACAAACATTTATGTCTGTTTTTAAATGCTCTATCTTTATTACCGGAAATGCGAAGAATTTGGAACGACCGCCCCGACAATCCAGGCATGCGTGGGAACATGGAACAACTACCAAGGAGTTGCATGCACGCCACGTGTCATTCAAATGCGAATCGC
The DNA here is from genome assembly GCF_018294505.1 of Triticum aestivum. NCBI lineage: Eukaryota > Viridiplantae > Streptophyta > Magnoliopsida > Poales > Poaceae > Triticum > Triticum aestivum. Next base: position 466,062,123 of record NC_057798.1, on the reverse strand, counting down.
CAGGGGCACCTGCGTAATTACGTTGTGCTGTCCCTTTCCTTATAAATACACATCCCATCACGGTTAAAAATTCTTCTTCCACCTTGCGACCTCCCGAAAACCCTAGCGCCACTGCTAGCACTTGACGACACCGGCGACGAAGTGCTTAGCTGCCGCGACTTCTCCGACGTCGTCCTCACGCCGGCCGCAGACCTCATCTTCTCCGTCGCCACCGTAGCTGTCTCTCGTCACCAAGTTAGGGCACGGGAGATTGAACTGCTCGGCCTCAACTTCCCCTCCATCTAGCAGTTCTTCTTGTGGTAATTAAAACTCACTTTTTACCGCCTTTTTGATCTGATAGATTCCTCCTTCCTTACCAAAAGTAGTTTCTACATCTCCAAAGTTGAATCTGTCTCTCTCTGCATCTCATAATGTGCCTAGTCTGTTCACTTATGCTTCATTACAAGTTAGATTCCTCACTTGTACTTATTCTTGGATTCGTACAAATCTGTAATCAACTCTCATCAAATAAGTGAATGTCTTCGCGATATGAGGTCAATGTCTTCAAACTGATTTATCTTCAAAATCCTTTGAGAATGCATATGACCTCTTCCCCTTCCCTCGCATCTCTAATGTTGTCACAGGTACATGTCCGTGGGAGAATCCCTTAGTTCTCATAGTCTGCATTCATTTGCAGAGTTCTTACAGAATCATATAAATTCTCCTGAAGCAAGTTCTTGTCTGACTAGCCGCAAGAAGCCTCTGCAAGTTCTGAAGCCTTTCAGGTTAAGCTTCATGGCCACTGAAAAACCAGCAAGAAAGGGTGGCAAAAAGTGTCGTGGGAACACTTCCAAGGATTTGCCTCTAGATTTGCATGAGCTATACAAAACAGACCTAGAGGAAACCTATACTGGACGCAAGAATCGCATCCAATGGATCCGAAGGTACTGGGTTGAGGAATGGTTCAAATACCGTTTTGTCACTGAAGAGTATGCTGAGAAAAATGCCATCAAGCGACCCTGGGGAGATATTCTGTACAAAAATCTTCAACCCAAAACCCAAGCTGAAGCTATTGAGCAAGGCTTCTATCCATGCATGGTTCACGGACCAGAGCCAGAGAATGCTGACCCTTCGTCTCTACTGTGGTGTCGCGAAGACCATCTCTTCAAGCGCAATTACCAGTTCGCCAAAGCTTCTGCTGTGAAGAACAAAAAGTCTTTCGGACTTGACTTCAACCCTGGTCCGTCCTCTCCACGAGAAGATGGCACCCATGAAACCAATGAAAACAGGATCGGTCCCTTCTACAACTTTGAAGGCCTCCTCACACACATCGCCGTTCAAGGTGAAAATGTGGATCATTCTAATGATGGTGCTCATACTGATGATGCACCAGCCCCTCCTCCTAAGCCGCAGAAGCAGAAGAAAGCTAAGGCTTCCAAACCCACTGCAGCACCAAAAGCTTCTCGAGTGAAGCCATTGGAAACTGCCCCTCCTGCTCCAAGCAAGACCTCTGAAGATCAATCTCATGTCTCCAAACAGACCGAGGAGCCTCAGAAGATAACTGCTCACAGATCAAGTCAAGCACTAATTCCAGCTGCCGTTCCGAGGAACGAATCTGAAGCAATTGATCTGTCGTCTAATGAGGAGTTTGGAGAAGATGCCCTTGAACAGCTGATAAAGAGCAAGCAAGAGGCGGAGATCTTCAATGATCTGCCTCTCTTTGATGTACAAATCCTGGACAACTTCATTCATGAGTGGTTTGACAACCCAAATCTCAGCTTTGATGATCTTCAACTTCCGATTGGCATCAACGTTGCCTTCCAAGGAGCCATTGCTCCTGAGCTGGCTCTAGCTCAGAAGATCATCGAACTCAAGAACAAAATTGATTTTGAAAAAAGAGCAGTTCAAGAAGCATGTGGCGAAGCTCAGTGTGGCTGATGTTCAGAAATTCAAGCTGATGCTGAATGACCTCAAAGAAGCATTTCGCAAGAAGCGTGAAGAAGCCAAAGGCTCAAGAGAACGCATGAAGAATCTTGCTTCCAAGTGTGTTCAAGCATACAATGAAGCTGAATAGTGCAAGGCTCTTGGGCGTCCAGGTATTGACCCCAAGATGGCTGCCAAGAAGAAGTCTGCTGTGGCCCCAACTGAAGCTACACGGTGGGAAGAACCTCGCATTGTCTTCCCTACCAGCATGACAGGCTCGAAGCCTAAGGTCCCCACACAGAACAGAAGAAAACCAAGGCAGCTGAAGCCGAAGCCAGAAAGAGAAAAACCAAGAACAACACTGATGATGCACCACCCCTCAAGAAGAGGAAGACCAAGAAGAGAGATCGGGCTGCTCCCAAAGAGCCCCTTGTTGTTGAACCCATTGCTTTTGCTCCCCCTCCATCAGATAATCAAGAGCGTCAGTTGATTCTTCATGAGCCTGCTTCCACAGAGGCTCCTGAAGCACAAGAAGTTCCATTCGTTGATCCCATCGCGACTGAAGACATTGGTCCCCAAGACAATGTAGAAGATGATGTAGTCCTTCCTCAGATTCAGCACCCCACAGTATCACCACTTGTTCACACGAACAGCGAACCCATCAGTATTGGTCGTCCTTTGACGCCAATCACGCAGGATGCTTCATGGGCTGATCGCCCCCAACCAGCTACCCCAGTTCAAGACTCCCCAAGTACACCCCATCCTACACCAACGCAAGGTACCAGTACAATTGTCAATGAAGACAATTACATGGAGACCACACCATCACCGAAAGCGTCGCCCGTGTTTCAACGGCTTCACAAAGGCCAGAGGCCATCGGTCTCCATGACGACTGTTGGTGTCAAAACCGGCGGATCTCGTGTAGGGGGTCCCGAACTGTGCGTCTAGGCAGATGGTAACAGGAGACAAGGGACACGGTGTTTTTACCCAGGTTCGGGCCCTCTCGATGGAGGTAAAACCCTACTCCTGCTTGATTAATATTGATGATATGGGTAGTACAAGAGTAGATCTACCACGAGATCAAAGAGGCTAAACCCTAGAAGCTAGCCTATGGTATGATTGTTGTTCGTCCTACGAACTAAACCTCTCCGGTTTATATAGACACCGGAGAGGGCTAGGGTTACACAGAGTCGGTTACAATGGGAGGAGATCTACATATCCGTATCGCCAAGCTTGCCTTCCACGCCAAGGAAAGTCCCATCCGGACACGAGAAGAAGTCTTCAATCTTGTATCTTCATAGTCCAGGAGTCCGGCCAAAGGTTATAGTCAGGTCATCCAGACACCCCCTAATCCAGGACTCCCTCAGTAGCCCCTGAACCAGGCTTCAATGACGACGAGTCCGGCGCGCAGATTTTCTTCGGCATTGCAAGGCGGATTCCTCCTCTGAATACTTCATAGAAGATTTTGAACACAAGGATAGTGTCCGGCTCTGCAAAATAAGTTCCACATACCACCGTAGAGAGAATAATATTTGTACAAATCTAACCTGCTGACGTATTCCGCATCTTGACATCACCTCCACGGCCAAGCCTTTATTAAAATTGTTTTACAGTCCCATCTCAGCACGTTTAGCGAGGTGGTTTCCTTGGCACGTCTTGTCGAAGCAGAGATCGTGTCCCTTTATTCTGGGATTCTCATCAATACGGGCATGGGTAACCCAACCGTGCCATTAATCATGGCGCTTGGGAGATAAGCGAGTTTTACCAGGCTGGTGGGGGCACATAGTTTCGTCCGCCCATATAAGGGGATAAGGATCCACCTTTTTCATATACGCGCTCTTCCTCCTCCGCTTATCCATTTCCGTGCACTCGAGCTCCAGCGCCCAAGTCCGCACTTCCCACCTCAACCTTCTCCAGCCATGTCCGGAGCGGGAGGCAGGTGGATGGCCTCCTCCGTCACGGAGGGGCACATCAAAAGTTGAGGAAAGCCGGATACTTGTCCAATGACGTCGCGCACCGGCTCCCAGACGAGGGGCAGCTCATCCCCACCCCCAGGCCCCATGAGAGGGTGGTGTTCCTCCCCCATTTCCTCCGCGGACTGGGCTTCCCACTCCACCCATTTGTCTGGGGGCTCATGTTCTACTACGGCCTGGATTTCCACGATCTGGCCCCGAACTTCATCCTCAACATCTCGGCGTTTATCATCGTGTGCGAGGCCTTCCTCCGCATCAAGCCCCACTTCGGCTTATGGCTGAAGACCTTCAATGTCAAGCCGAAGGTAGTGGGCAGCCAGCAAGCAGAGTGCGGAGGCGCCATGGTGGGCAAGATGCCCAACGTCATATGGCTCGAGGGCTCGTTTGTGGAAACCATCAAAGGGTGGCAATCGGGGTGGTTCTACATCACCGAGCCGCGTGACCCTGAATGGGCAGCGGCCCCCGAATTCCAATCTGGCATCCCCAAACGGCTCACCTCCTGGAAAGAGACGGGCCTGTCGTGGGGTAATTCGGGAGAGCTGATCGAACTCCAAACCTACGTCCAAAACCTGGTGGACAAGAAGGTTAAACTTGTCAATGTAGTCTAGGTCATGCTCCTCCGCCGGATCCTCCCATGTCAACAACGGGCTTTTAACTTGTGGGAGTTCGACCCGGCCCAGCACCAAACTTTGTCCAGGCTCTTTGACACAACGCACGAGGATGCCTGGAAGGTGCTATTCAAGGGCGCCGAGGTTCCCCCTCCCATTACTGAGGATCGCGGATTCTGCGTGAAGCGCCAACCAGCGTAGTAAGCTTGTTTTACCCTTTACGGGATACTTGTTTTTCATAGTTTGACTCTATGCGGGATCTAAGCTCCCGTTCCTTTGATAGGACTGGCAGAAGAAGTCCGGATAGATCGACTGTCTGGCTCCTTTGCCCGAAGGCCCAGTAGATGCCCGCTTGGTGAAGCTGCTGGCCCGGCACCTTACGTGGTGCCGGAGAAGAAGGCCAATAAGAAGGCCACAGGAACTCGAAAGAGTTCCCGACGCCTGGTGGTGTCGGATTCATTGTCTGACGACTCCGAAGCGCACTTCACCGACGGAGACGAGGAGGAGGAAGAAGAGGCCTCTCCCCCTCCAACGGGGGGAGGAAAGAAAAGGAAGGCCGCCCCAACTAGGGGGGGCGGAGGGTCCAAGAAGGGAAAGACCCTTCCTCCGGACTACTCCACCAACGCCGACGACGGCGAAGAGGAGTGGTCATCCAGGGCCAAGCCCCTGGCAAAATTGTAAGTATCCGGATACGAGAATAACTCATGGAGTTCCTTTATTGCACAATACCTTCTGACGCCGAATATAATCATGAAGTCCGCCCAAGGCCCGGCTCGACGCTTCGTCGAGCGGCTCCCTGGATTCGTCGGATGTGAATAGTCTTTCACTCCCGACCGCTACCTCCCCTCGCCCTACGGATGATGCCTAGGTGGAGTCCCAAAAGGGGCCAAGCCAGGAGGAAGTGGTCCTGGAGGCGCCGCAAGGCGACATCCCAGACTCCAGGCGCAAAGGGGATGAAACCCCAAAGGGCTCTAAGTCCGGCCCTGGGTCGGACACCGCACCGGAACCTTCAGTGGTTCCGGAGTCCGGCAGGCGGCCCCCTAGTAAGAAGGGCAAGCCTACGACGCCGGTGACCTCCGTCCAACCGGAGGCACCGGATAATTTGCTGGAGGTGCTTAACGGCGCCTCCATCAATGAGGAGCACCGCACTATCATGAGTGCGGTGATCCAGAAGGTTCAGTCTGCCAAGAGCGGGCTGACGGAAGCCTGTGCCAGCCTTCTAATAGGCTTTGAGGTATGTATTTAAGACATGTAAAAATATTACCGCATAGACAGTAGCCCCTGATGCTCAGTTTGGCGTTCGGAAAGAAAAGCCGGACTGAGGATCTAAAAAGATATACGCAGGAGTCTAACATAAGTATGTCAATATGGGAATGCAGGCTGCGCTGCTGACCTCTGCCGCACTGACTGCGGAGGTCGATGCATTGAAGCAGAGCTTCGAGCGGTCCAAGAACGAGCTCGGCCTTGCCAAGAAGCAGCTCTAGGACAAGGAAGGTAAGTAGTACCTTATGTAAGTATATAAAAAGATTTGGTTGCAAATAATGACAGGACCAACCTGAGTATTACAGGGGCCACAACCGAGGTGGTGACCCTGAAGGAAGCGCTGTCGAAGGCCGAAGACAATGCGGCCGTGGAGCGCACCGAGCGAGAAAAGCAGGAGGCGCGGGTGGTGGAGGTGCGGCAAGAGCTCCACGCTCTTGTGAAAAAAAACGAGAGTTTGGAGCTTGACTCAAAGACTCGAGAGTCCGAGCTTGCCTCGGCCCTTGAGAGCGCCAAATCTGCCAAGGCCGAAGCCCAAAAAGCCCTCCAGGAAATTGAGGCAATGAAGAAGATAGCGGCGGGTAAGGCATTCTTTATGCAAAGCAAGCACGTGAAAGTGAATTACTTGTTACTTACCCGAGTCCGGAGCTCTCCAGGAGCATTCGCAGTTCTGCCCCATAGTGTGTCCGACGCTGCAGCATTCTACCGAGCCGAGGAAGGGAGCTCGACGGAGAAGGTGTTCTGGTCCCAGTATGTTGAGGCCGGACACCCGGTGCCCTTGAGCAACCAACTGAAGCAGCTGGTCGAGCTCCATAAGGTAGCCGAACAGGCCATGAAGGGCCTTATAGGCCGGCTATGGCCTGGGGAGGTCATGCCTGGGAGCTACTTTGGGCTGGTGAGGCGGCTGGTGGATGCTTATCCATGGCTTGAAATCATCAAGCGCTCTGTATGCATCGAAGGCGCCCATAGGGCCCTTGCCCGTGTTAAAGTACACTGGGGCAAGATGGATGCTGAGAAGCTGGTGACAGATGGGCCACCGGAGGGGAAGGAGCATCGCAAGCCCGAGTTGTATTATGAGGGCGTCCTGAGGGGTGCCTGCCTTGTGACGAATGAGTGTTCCAAGGATGTAGTTTTTTAGTAAACTCGCTCGTGTTATCCTGTGCGCTGAAAACTTGTTCATATGCACTAAGCAACGCTTTTTGAATTTAAAATATTACCTTCTGTGCGGCCGTTTATTAAATCTGAGAGATGGCGAGTCGTCGGCTTCTACCCCCATGCCACGAGTGCTGGGGTGTTCGGGATAAACCTGAGCGCTCTTGTTCCCATTCTTGGGTCCTTCGAGGGAGGCGCTCAGCACAACGAACAAGGCAATTGGACTATAATGCTTTATCACTCTCAATTAGCCATAGAATTCTATAATTTTAAATTTCGGCAAAGCCCCTAGTATTCGGAAGACCGAGTTCGGGGCGCTATCCACACCTAGGCCGGACAAAGCCAGCTCCTCGCTCTAAGCGACATAAGTCTTTAGGGACTCGAAAACCTCTCGAACAGCGATCGGCTCTCGCCCTATCATGACGGTCAGTTTTAGCTTTCTCTACTGAGGTGCTTAACCCAGCTCAACCGGGGAACAATCGCAGTAGTTCTCTCAGCGCTACCTTAGCCGATATAATGGAACGTAAGGTACCAAAACATGGGAGCCGGGCAAACCCAACTATTGACCCAAGACATGATTCAGAGCCGATGCATATAATGCTATAAGTTTGGGGTGCCACACTCGTGAGAGTGTTCGGACTTCTCACACCATATTCTGGGGTACTTAAGCCCCTGGTGTATTGGCCGTACCAAAGTGTACGGTTGCATAATGTCATAACTGGACATATTTACATAAAAAATGAATGCAATAATAGACAAGAGCTATGTATTGTTTATTAAAAGGCTGCTGTGAAAGCAGAACGATACAAATAGTGCAATAAGCAAGAGATGGGATTATTTGACATGTCCCCCTCTAGGGGCAAGCTGCGAGACTTTATGTAAAATAGGTATTTAGCTCGTTAAAGAGACCACCTGGACATTCGACGTAGCTTGCTGCCTCCCTGGCTGTTGCATCGTGTGTTCAGCGATTGTACTGCCGGACAGGCCTACCAGAGAGTGGAGTCCTGAAAGTAATAACAAAGAAATGACAAAATCGAGAGCCCCTAGTGCGATTGAGCCGCATTCCGGGCGTGCCGTGGTTGTGCCCCTCCCCTTATGCCCATGGTATTTCCAGAGCGTAATTATGTACGTGTGGTACTGGTTTCGCAATTTTGCGAGGGCTGGGGTTAGGGCCGCACTGCTACGCTTGCTCGGAACATGCCAGGCGGTCTTGTTGTAGGTTACTTCGGGCGCGCTTGACAGTGTCCGGACGTTTAATAGCCGGACTGGCGAATTGCCTTGAGAGGCTACTTTGTACTTCTGCCGCGAGGGCCGCCATATGCTCCTCCGTTCGGAGAGAGCGTTCGGTGTTTCCATTGACCGTAATGACTCCTCGAGGGCCTGGCATCTTGAGCTTGAGGTATGCGTAGTGCGGCACTGCATTGAACTTTGCAAATGCGGTTCGTCCGAGCAGGGCGTGATAGCCACTGCGGAACGGGACTATGTCAAAGATTAACTCCTCGCTTCGGAAATTATCCGGGGATCCGAAGACCACTTCGAGTGTAACTGAGCCTGTACAGTTGGCCTCTACACCTGGCATGACGCCTTTAAAGGTCGTCTTTGTGGGTTTAATCCTTGAGGGATCTATGCCCATTTTTCGCACTGTATCCTGGTAAAGCAGGTTCAGGCTGTTGCCGCCGTCCACAAGGACTCTAGTGAGGTGAAATCCGTCAATGATTGGTTCTAGAACCAATGCGGCGAATCCGCCGTGGCGGTTGCTAGTGGGGTGGTCCCTTCGATCAAAAGTGATTGGGCAGGAGGACCACAGGTTGAACTTTGCGGCGACTGGCTCCAACGCATATACGTTCCTGAGTGCACGCTTCTGCTCTCTTTTGGGGATGTGGGTTGCGTATATCATGTTCATCGTCCGCACTTGTGGGGGAAAGCCCTTCTGTCCCCTATTGTTCGGCGGTCGGGGCTCCTCCTCATCATCGCTGTGCAGCCCCTTGTCTCTGTTTTCGTCACTTAACTTGCCTGCCTGCTTGAACACCCAACAATCCATGTTGGTGTGATTGGTTGGTATTTCGGGGGTGCCGTGTATCTGGCATGAGCGATTGAGTATTCGGTCCAAACTGGACGGGCCCGGAGTATTTCTTTTGAATGGATTTTTCCGCTGACCGGGTTTAGAGACTCTGAATCCGGCATTAGCTACCATATCCTCAGCATTGTCGCCGTTAATGCGGCGCTTGTGCTTCTTGCGACACGACCTGCCATTGTTGTCCTTGGTATCCGAATTACCAGGGCTCTTGGTCATGTTATTACTACGAGCTAGCCAGCTGTCTTCTCCCGCGCAAAAGCGGGTCATGAGTGTTGTGAGGGCTGCCATGGATTTCGGCTTTTCCTGTCCTAGGTGCCGGGCAAGCCATTCGTCATGGATGTTATGTTTGAAGGCTGCGAGGGCCTCTGCGTCCGGACAGTCGACTATTTGATTTTTCTTGGTTAGGAACAGTGTCCAGAATTGTCTGGCCATTTCCTCTGGCTGATGAATTATATGGCTTAGGTCATCAGCGTCTGGTGGTCGCACATAGGTGCCCTGGAAATTGTCGAGGAATGCGGCTTCCAGGTCCTCCCAGCAACCAATGACTCTGCTGGCAAGCTGTTAAGCCAATGCCGAGCTGGTCCTTTAAGCTTGAGTGGGAGGTATTTGATAGCGTGTAGATCATCACCACGGGCCATGTGGATATGAAGGAGATAATCCTCGATCCATACCGCAGGATCTATTGTGCCATCGTATGATTCGATGTTTATGGGTTTAAAACCCTCGGGGATTTGACAATCCATTACTTCATCTGTGAAGCATAGTGGGTGTGCGGCGCCTCTGTACTGGGCTATATCACGACGTAGCTCAAATGAGCTTTGTGTACTATGTTCGGCCTGGCCGTATTTGCCATATCCGATGTGACAGTTATCGTCACATGTTGTGGGGCACCCACGCGATCTATAGATCGATCTTGTTTGCCTTGCCTTGTCCTCCAATATGTCTCGCAGGTCTGGCGCATTTCCCCGTGCCTTGGTATTTTTTGAGCAACGCTGGGGTGCGGCTTGAGTGGATGGCCGAGAGGCCTCTCTGTCGCGGCCACGAGGTGGCCGGTCGACCGCGTCGTGCGCTGGTGATGTAGGTTTAGGTGCTTCCTCCTCTAATCGGGGTAGCAGCCTACGCTTTGGGTAGCTCTTGGAGGGGCGTTCGAGTTCGTACTCTTCGGCCGCAAGGACTTCAGTCCATCTGTTGGCTAGCAAGTCTTGGTCAGCTCTAAGCTGCTGCTGTTTTTTCTTGAGGCTGCTCGCCATGGCCATAAGCCTGCGTTTGAAATGCTCTTGTTCGACGGGATCCTCAGGCATGACAAATTCGTCATCGTCGAGGCTTGCCTCGCCTTCGGAGGGAGGCATGTAATTATCGTCCTCTACCTCTCTGTCTGCCACTCTCTCATGAGGGCTGGCTTCTCCATCCTCCTGTGTTGAATCCTGCTGGAGGGGGTTGTCTTCGGCGCTGTCCGGGGTGTTATTATCTCCCGTGCCGGAATCGCCGTTTTTGCTTTGGCGGGATTTAGAGCGGCACCGCTGACGCCGGTGCTTAGGCTGCTTCTTGGAGGGGTCATCCTCCGTTGTTCCATCGCCATTCCCTTATTTTGGGGTGTCCACCATGTATATGTCGTATGACGAGGTGGCCTTCTAGTGCCCTATAGGCGCTGGTTCTTGGTCGTCTCCTGCATCGGCGTACATACTGTCGATGTCTTCGGAGTCGAAGTCGAGCATGTCGGTTAAATCATCGACAATGGCTACGAAGTGGGTGGTGGGTGGGCTTTGAATTTCTTTGTCGTCCGCATCCCAACCTTGTTGACCATAGTCCAGCCAGGGCTCTCCTGATAAAGAGAGAGACTTTAGTGAATTCAGAATGTCGCCGAAGGGCGAGTGCTGAAAGATGTCCGCGGCGGCGAACTCCATGATCGGCGCCCAATCGGGTTCGATCGGCAGGGGCGCGGAAGGTTCGGAATCCGGAAAGGAGTCCGGCACCTTGGAGTCATGAGCTTCGCAAAGGACAAGGCTGGTATTCGACTCGATCGCCGTAGAGCTTGCAGCCCCCGAGGCGGTGTCCAACCACCCGTCCTCGATTGGCGCAGTCGGCTCCGAGCTAAGGGTCGGAGCTGACACTGGGGTGGCCTCCTGGGCACTGTTCGGCGGCAGAGCTAGATCATGCCCATCGTGACAGTGCGGCGCGCTCGGCTGTGGCTCGAACCCGTCGAAGATCAAGTCTCCGCGGATGTCGGCCGTGTAGTTCAAACTTCCAAATCTGACCTGATGGCCAGGGGCGTAGCTTTCGATCTGCTCCAGATGGCCAAGCGAATTGGCCCGCAGTGCAAAGCCGCCGAATACGAAGATCTGTCCCGGGAGAAAAGTCTCACCCTGGACCGCATCGTTGTTGATGATCGGAGGAGCCATCGGGCCTAAAGATGACGACACAGAGGAACTCTCAATGAAAGCACCAATGTCGGTGTCAAAACCGGCGGATCTCGGGTAGGGGGTCCCGAACTGTGCATCTAGGCGGATGGTAACAGGAGACAAGGGACACGGTGTTTTTACCCAGGTTCAGGCCCTCTCGATGGAGGTAAAACCCTACTCATGCTTGATTAATATTGATAATATGGGTAGTACAAGAGTAGATCTACCACGAGATCAGAGAGGCTAAACCCTAGAAGCTAGCCTATGGTATGATTGTTGTTCGTCCTACGGACTAAACCTCTCTGGTTTATATAGACACCGGAGAGGACTAGGGTTACACAGAGTCGGTTACAATGGGAGGAGATCTACATATCTGTATCGCCAAGCTTGCCTTCCACGCCAAGGAAAATCCCATCCGGACACGGGACGAAGTCTTCAATCTTGTATCTTCATAGTACCATCCAGTACTCTCCTTTGCATGGAAGGCAAGCTCGGCGATTCGGATGTGTAGATCTCCTCCTCTGTAACTGATTCTGTGTAACCCTAGCCCCCTCCGGTATCTATATAAACCAGAGGGTTTAGTCCGTAGGACAATAACAATCATAATCATAGGCTAGCTTCTAGGGTTAGCCTCTATGATCTCGTGGTAGATCAACTCTTGTAATACTCATATCATCAAGATCAATCAAGCAAGAATTAGGGTATTACCTCCATCAAGAGGGCCCGGGCATGGGTAAACATCGTGTCCCCAACCTCCTGTTACCATTAGCCTTAGACGCACAGTTCGGGACCCCCTACCCGAGATCCGCCGGTTTTGACACCGACAACAAGCATCTAGCCTATCTTGCAACCATTTAGTTTCTAAATACTTATGTCTCTTGCAAAATCTATCTTCCCTATTTGGTGTGTACTTGCAAATTCTATGCACTCCACAAAAATTGACATGCTCATATGATACATTTTCATCATGACTAGTGCAATCATCATTAGTACTACGGATATTCAAAGAGTTCATACTAACAACATTGCAATCGTGCTCATCATTCAAAGATTGTATGCCAAACATTTTATTGCATTCTTCTTCTAACATTTTGGCACAATTATCGGAATCCTTATTTTCACAAAAGATATTTAAAAGATGAACCATATGAGGCACCCTCAATTCCATTTTTTGTAGTTTTCTTTTATAAACTAAACTAGTGATAAAACAAGAAACTAAAAGATTCGATTGCAAGATCTAAAGATATACCTTCAAGCACTAACCTCCCCGACAACGACACTAGAAAAGATCTTGATGACTACTGCACAACCTTCTTCTTGTAGACGTTGTTGGGCCGCCAAGTGCAGAGGTTTGTAGGACAGTTGCAAATTTCCCTCAAGTGGATAACCTAAGGTTTATCAATCCGTGGGAAGCGTAGGATGAATACGGTCTCTCTCAAACAACCCTGCAACCAAATAACAAAGAGTCTCTTGTGTCCCCAACACACCCAATACAATGGTAAACTGTATAGGTGCACTATTTCGGTGAAGAGATGGTGATACAAGTGCAATATGGATGGTAGATATAGGTTTTTGTAATCTGAAAATATAAAAACAGCAAGGTAACTAATGATAAAAGTGAGCACAAACAGTATTGCAATGCTAGGAAACAAGGCCTAGGGTTCATACTTTCACTAGTGAAAGTTCTCTCAACAAGGATACCATAATTAGATCATATAACTATCCCTCAACATGCAACAAAGAGTCACTCCAGAGTCACTAATAGCGGAGAACAAACGAAGAGATTATTGTAGGGTACGAAACCACCTCAAAGTTATTCTTTCCGATCAATCCATTGGGCTATTCCTATAAGTGTCACAAACAACCCTAGAGTTCGTAGCAAAGTAACACCTTAAGACACATATCAACCAAAACCCTAATGTCACCAGATACTCCAATGTCACCTCAAGTATTGGCGGGTATGATTATATGATATGCATCACACAATCTCAGATTCATCTATTCAACCAACACAAAGAACTTCAAAGAGTGCCCCAAAGTTTCTGCCGGAGAGTCAAGACGAAAACGTGTGCCAACCCCTATGCATAGATTCCCAAGGTCACAGAACCCGCAAGTTGATCACCAAAACATACATCAAGTGAATCAATAGAATACCCCAACGTCACCACGGGTATCCCACACAAGGCATACATTAAGTGTTCTCAAATCCTTAAAGACTCAATCCGATAAGATAACTTCAAAGGGAAAACTCAATCCATTACAAGAGATTAGAGGGGGAGAAACATCATAAGATCCAAGTATAGTAGCAAAGCTCGCGGTACATCAAGATCGTGCCAAATCAAGAACACGAGAGAGAGAGATCAAACACATAGCTACTGGTACATACCCTCAGCCCCGAGGGTGAACTACTCCCTCCTCGTCATGGAGAGCGCCGGGATGATGAAGATGGCCACCGGTGATGGACCCCCCCCCCCTCCGGCGGGGTGTCGGAACAGGGTCCTGATTGGTGTGGCTAGAGAGGCTTGCGGCGGCGGAACTCTTGATCTAGGTTTATTTTCGGGGGTTTCTGTATTTATAGGAATTTTTGGCGTCGGTCTCACGTTAGGGGGGGTCTCCGAGTCATCCACGAGGCAGGGGGCGCGCCCAGGGGGTAGGGCGCACCCTACACCCTCGTGGATGGCTCGGGACTCTTGTGGCCCAACTATTTTACTCCAGGGGCTTATTTTGGTCCATAAAAAATCATAAAAAATTGGCACGTCAATTGGACTCCGTTTGGTATTCCTTTTTTGTAAACTCGAAAACAAGGAAAAAACAGAAATTGGCGCTAGGCTCTAGGTTAATAGGTTAGTCCCAAAAATCATATAAAATAGCATATAAATGCATATAAAGCATCCAAGATGGATAATATAATAGCATGGAACAATAAAAAATTATAGATACGTTAGAGACGTATCACTAGCCAACGCAGCCAAAAGTCCGAACTTTTGGAAAGGGCTAGGCAATTCACATATACACTTCAACAAACGCTATAGGGGTTGTTTGGATCATAGACCTGAGGTTGCCGCACCAAAAAACAATGTTGACTGCTAGGGCAGGTGACCGCTTGGTTGGACACCAAAATTTTCAAGCCATGCCAAAATATTGGCTGGAGTTCAATTTTTACGCACATGAGCGAACAAAACGCCGGTGGCAGATTCCCTTGCCAATATATTGGCGTGTGATGTCTACTATGCAACTTTATTCTTGTAGACTCGTGTTGGGCCTCCAAGCGCAGAGTTTTCTAGGAATGTAGCAATTTTCCCTCAAGTGGATGACCTAAGGTTTATCAATCTGTTGGAGGTGTTGGATGAAGATGCTCTCTCTCAAACAACCCTGCAACCAAATACAAGAAATCTCTTGTGTCCCCAACACACCCAATACAATGGAAAATTGTATAGGTGCACTAGTTCGGCGGATAGATAGTGATAAAGGTGTAATATTGATGTTAGAAATATTTTTTTATAATCTGAATAAATAAAAACAACAAGGTAGCAAATAGTAAACAGGCACAAGAATGGTATTGCAATGCTTCAAAATGAGGCCTAGGGTCGGTACTTTCGGTAGTGCAATCTCTCAATAGTGCTAATATAATTGGATCATATAACCACTGATACGTCCATTTTGCATCATGTTTTCTTACTGTTATTTATAATGTTTTATCCACAATAATGCTTTTTGGAGTAATTCTAATGCCTTTTCTCTCATAATTTGCAAGGTACACACCAAGAGGGAGAATTCCGGCCGCTGGAAATCTGGACCTGAAAAAGCTACGTCAGGCCACCTATTCTGCACAACTCCAAATAAGCTGAAACTTCACGGAAATTATTTATGGATTATTTAAGAAATATTGGAGCCAATAAACACCAGAGGGGGGCCACCAGGTGGGCACAACCCACCTGGGCGCGCCAGGCCCCCCAGGTGCGCCCTGGTGGGTTGTGGCCTCCTCGGCCCACCTTCGGTGCCCGTCTTCTGGTATATAAGTCATTTTGGCCTAGAAAAAATAGAGAGAAGACTTTCAGGGCGGAGCACCGCCGTCTCGAGGCGGAACTTGGGCAGGAGCACTTTTGCCCTCCGGTGGAGCGATTCTGCCGGGGGAACTTCCCTCCTGGAGGGGGGAAATCATCGTCATCATCATCATCATCATCACCAACAACTCTCCCATCTTGGGGAGGGCAATCTCCATAAACATCTTCACCAGTACCATCTCATCTCAAACCCTAGTTCATCTCTTGTATTCAATCTTGTTACCAGAACTATAGATTGGTGCTAGGGGGTGACTAGTAGTGTTGATTACATCTTGTAGTTGATTGCTATATGATTTATTTGGTGGAAGATTACATGTTCAGATCCATGATGCTATTTAATACTCCTCTGATCATGAGCATGTTCATTATTTGTGAGTAGTTACTTTTGTTCTTGAGGTCACAGGATAAATCATGTTGCAAGTAATCATGTGAATTTGATATGTGTTCGATATTTTGATAGTATGTATGTTGTGATTCCCTCAGTGGTGTCATGTGAACGTAGAATACATGACACTTCACCATACTTGGGCCTAAGGGAATACATTGTGGAGTAGTAAATAGATGGTGGGGTGCGAGAGTGACAGAAGCTTAAACCCCAGTTTACGCACTATTCGTAAGGGACCGATTGGACCCAAAAGTTTAATGTTATGGTTAGAATTTATTCTTAATACTTTTCTCGTAGTTGCGGATGCTTGCGGGCGGGTTAATCATAAGTAGGAGGTTTGTTCAAGTAAGAACAGCACTTAAGCACCGGTCCACCCACATATCAAATTATCAAAGTTGCGAACACGAATTAAACCAACATGATGAAAGTGACTAGATGAAATTCCTGTGTACCCTCAAGAACGCTTTGCTTATCATAAGAGACCGTTTTGGACTGTCCTTTGCCTCAAAAGTATTGGGCTACCTTACTGCATACTTATTGCTACTATCATTACTTGCTGTTACAAGTTATCTTGCTATCAAACTACTTGCTACTTACAATTTCAGCACTTGCAGACATTACCTTATTTTGTTATTTCCTTCTGCTCCTCGTTGGGTTCGACACTCTTACTTATCGAAAAGAGATACAATTGATCCCCTATGTTTTTGTTTCATCAAGGCTATTTTTTGGCACCGTTGCCGGGGAGTGAAGCGCCTTTGGTAAGTGGAATTTGGTAAGGAAACATTTATATGTGCTGAAATTTATTGTCACTTGTTACTATGGAAAACGATCCTTTGAGGGGTTTGTTAGGGGTATCTTCACCTCGTCCGTAATCACAATTAGCTATCCCTCAACCTACTGCACCTACTGAAAACATTGAATATCAAATTCCTTCGGGTATGATAGAACAACTGCTAGCTAATCCTTATGCAAAAGATGGAACCGAACATCCTAATATGTACTTGATATATGTATGGAACAAATTTGTGGATTGTTCAAGCTTGCAGGTTTACCTGGAGATGTGGTGATGAAAAAGGTTTTCCCTTTATCTTTGAAGGGAAAAGCATTGGCATGTTATAGGCTATGCGATGATATTGGATCATGGAATTGGAATCGCTTAAAATTGGAGTTCCACCAAAAAAAAATTATCCTATGCATCTAGTTCATCGTGATCGGAATTATATATATAATTTTTGGCCTCGTGAAGGAGAAAGTATCGCTCTAGCTTCGGGGAGGGTTAAGTAAATGTTATATTCATGCCCCAATCATGATCTCTCAAGAGAAATTATTATGCAGAAATTTTATGCTCGGCTTTCTCGTAATGATTAAACCATGTTGGACACTTCTTGTGCTGGTTCTTTTATGAAGAAAACTATTGAATTCCAGTGGGATCTTTTGGAAAGAATTAAATGCAACTCTGAAGATTGGGAACTCGATGAAGGTAAAGAGTCAGGTATTAAGCTTAAGTATGATTGTGTTAAATCTTTTAAGGATACCGATGCTTTTCAAAAGTTTAGCACTAAATATGGACTTGACTCTGAGATAGTAGCCTCCTTTTGTGATTCATTTGCTACTTATGTTGAACTCCCTAAAGAGAAGTGGTTTAAATATCACCCACCTATTAAAGAAGAAATTAAAGAACTGGTACCAGTTAAAGAAGAAACTATACTCTATAATGTTGATCCAGTTGTTCCTACTGCTTATATTGAGAAACCCCCTTTTCCTGTTAGGATAAAGGAACATGCTAAAGTTTCAACTGTGGTTAACAAAAGCTATGTTAGAACACCTAAACCAGATGAACAAATTAGAGTAGAACCTAATGTTGCTATGGTTAAAGATCTCTTGGAAGAATATATAGATGGGCATGTTATTTACTTCTATGTAGAAGCTGCTAGAATTGCTAAACCCGATAAAAGGGTTAAACATAGACCAGTTGTTGGCATGCCTGTCATTTCAGTTAAAATAGGAGATCACTGTTATCATGGTTTATGTGACATGGGTGCTAGTGTGAGTGCTATTCCTTACACTTTATATCAAGAAACTAAGAAAGACATAGCACCTGCAGAGATAGAAGACATAGATGTTACTATTAAACTTGCTAATAGAGACACCATATCACCTTGTGGGATTATTAGAGATGTTGAAGTCTTGTGTGGGAAAATAAAATACCCTACTGATTTTCTTGTTCTTGGTTCCCCACAAGATGACTTATGTCCCATTATCTTTGGTAGATCTTTCTTGAACACAGTTAATGCTAAGATAGATTGTAAGAAGCAAACGTTGGTGTTAGCTTTGGTGATGAGTCTCATGAGTTTAGTAAAAATCATCATGATAAAGAATTGCCTAGTAAGGATGAATTAATTGGTCTTGCTTCTATTGTTGTGCCACCTACTGATCCTTTAGAACAATACTTGCTAGACCATGAAAATGATTTACATATGCATGAAAGTAATGAAATAGATAAGATTTTCTTTGAACAAAGTCCTCTCCTTAAACACAATTTTCCTATTGAAACTCTCGGAGGTCCTCCTCCACCTAAAGGTGATCCTGTGTTTGAATTAAAACAATTGCCAGACACTTTGAAATATGCTTATCTTGATGAAAAGAAGATATATCATGTTATTATTAGTGCTAACCTTTCAGAACATGAAGAATAAAGATTATTGAAAGTTCTAAGGAAGCACCGAGCTGCTATTGGATATACTCTTGATGATTTAAAGGGCATTAGTCCCACTCTATGTCAACACAAAATTAATATGGAACCTGATGCTAAACCTATTGTTGATCACCAACGTCGGTTAAATCCGAAGATGAAAGAAGTGGTAAGAACGGAAATATTAAAACTTCTAGAAGTAGGTATAATCTATCCTACAGCTGATAGTAGATGGGTAAGTCATGTTCATTGTGTCCCTAAGAAAGGATGTATTACTGTTGTTCGTAATGATAAGAATGAACTTATTCCACAAAGAATTGTTACACGCTATAGAATGGTAATTGATTTCAAAACATTAAATAAAGCTACTAGAAAAGATCATTACCCTTTGCATTTTATTGATCAAATGCTTGAAAGATTATCTAAGAACGCACACACTTTTGCTTCCTTGATGGATATTCTGGCTTTTCACAAATACCTGTTTCTCAACCTGATCAAGAAAAGACCACTTTTACTTGTCCTTTTGGAACCTATGCTTATAGATGTATGCCTTTTGGTTTATGTAATGCACCTGCTACCTTTCAAAGAAGCATGATGGCTATATTCTCTGACTTTTGTGAAAAGATTGTTGAGGTCTTCATGGATGACTTTTCTGTTTATGGGAAGTCTTTTGATGATTGTTTAAGCAATCTTGATCGAGTTTTGCAGAGATGTGAACAAAGAAATCTTGTCTTGAATTGGGAGAAGTGCGAGTTTATGGTTAATGAAGGCATTGTCTTGGGTCATAAAATTTATGAAAGAGGTATTGAACTGGACCAAGCTAAGGTTGATGCAATTGAGAAAATGCCATGTCCTAAGGACATCAAAGGTATTCATAGTTTCCTATGTGATGCTGGTTTCTATAGGAGGTTCATTAAGGACTTTTCTAAAATTTCTAGGCCTCTTACTAATCTTTTGCAAAAGGATATTCCTTTTTTTTATGATGATTGTCATGAAGCCTTTGAAACACTCAAGAAAGCTTTAATCTCTGCACCTATTGTTTAACCACCTGATTGGAACTTCCTTTTGAAATTATGTGTGATGCTAGTGACTATGATGCTGGTGTTGTTCTAGGACAAAGAGTTGATAAGAAATTGAATATTATTCATTATGCTATTAAAACTCTAGACAGTGCTTAAAGAAATTATGCTACAACCAAGAAAGAATTCTTAGCAATGGTGTTTTCTTGTGATAAGTTTAGACCTTATATTGTTGATTCCAAAGTAACAGTTCACACAGACCATGCTGCTATTAAATATCTTATGGAAAAGCAAGATGCTAAACCTAGAATTATTCGTTGGGTTCTCTTGTTACAAGAATTTGATTTGCATATTATTGCTAGAGAAGGAGCTGAGAACCCCATAGTTGATAACTTGTCTAGGCTTGAAAATGTGCTTGATTACCCACTTCCTATTGATGATAGTTTTCCTGATGAGCAGTTAGTTGCAATAAATGTTTCTCATAATACTCCTTGGTATGCTGACTATGCTAATTACATTGTTGCTAAATATTTACCACCTAGCTTTACCTACCAACAAAAGAAAAAATTCTTCTATGATTTAAGACACTACTTTTGGGATGACCCACATCCTTATAAAGAAGGAGTAGATGGTACTGATGACCCACAAGTGTAGGGGATCTATCATAGTCCTTTTGATAAGTAAGAGTGTCGAACCCAACGAGGAGCAGAAGGAAATGACAAGCGGTTTTCAGTAAGGTATTCTCTGCAAGAACTAAAATTATCGGTAACAGATAGTTTTGTGATAAGGTAATTCGTAACGGGTAACAAGTAATGAAAGTAAATAATGTGCAGCAAGATGGCTCAATCCTATTTGTAGCAAAGGATAAGCCTGAACAAACTCTTATATGAAGGAAAATGCTCCCCAGGACACATGGGAATTATCGTCAAGCTAGTTTTCATCATGCTCATATGATTCACGTTCGTTACTTTGATAATTTGCTTTGTGGGTGGACCAGTGCTTGGGTGCTGCCCTTTCTTGGACAACCATCCCACTTATGACTAACCTCTATTGCAAGCATCCGCAACTACAAAAGAAGTATTAAGGTAAACCTAACCATAGCATGAAACATATGGATCCAAATTAGCCCCTTACGAAGCAACTCATAAACTAGGGTTTAAGCTTCTGTCACTCTAGCAATCCATCATCTACTTATTACTTCCCAATGCCTTCTTATAGGCCCAAACAATGGTGAAGTGCCATGTAGTCGACATTCACATAACACCACTAGAGGAAAGACAACATACATCTCATCAAAATATCAAACGAATACCAAATTCACATGACTACTTATAGCAAGACTTCTCCCATGTCCTCGGGAACAAACGTAACTACTCACAAATCATATTCATGTTCATAATCAGAGGGGTATTAATATGCATAAAGGATCTGAACATATGATCTTCCACCAAATAAACCAACTAGCATCAACTACAAGGAGTAATCAACACTACTAGCAACCCACAGGTACCAATCTGAGGTTTTGGGACAAAGATTGGATACGAGAGATGAACTAGGGTTTTAGATGAGATGGTGCTGGTGAAGATGTTGATGGAGATTGACTCCCTCCCGATGAGAGGATCGTTGGTGATGATTTCCCCCTCCCGGAGGGATGTTTCCCCGGCAGAACAGCTCCGCCGGAGCCCTAGATTGGTTCCGCCAAGGTTCCGCCTCGTGGCGGCGGTGTTTCATCCTGAAAGCTTGCTTATGATATTTTTTGCAGCGTAAAAGTATTCATATAGCAGAAGATGGCACCGGATGCCTACCGGGGGCCCACGAGGCAGGGGCGCGCCTAGGGGGGTAGGTCGCGACCCCCACCCTCGTGGCTAGGGTGTGGGCCCCCTCTGGTGGATTCTTTCTCTAGTATTTTTTATATATTCCAAAACGTGCCTCTGTGAAGTTTCAGGACTTTTGGAGTTGTGCAGAATAGGTCTCTAATATTTGATCCTTTTCCAGCCCAGAATTCCAGCTGTCGGCATTCTCCATCTTCATGTAAACCTTGTAAAATAAGAGAGAATAGGGATAATTATTGTGACATAATGTGTAATAACATCCCATAATGCAATAAATATCGATATAAAAGCATGATGCAAAATGGACGAATCAACTCCCCCAAGCTTAGACCTCGCTTGTCCTCAAGCGGAAGCCAATATCGAAAAATATGTCCACATGTTTAGAGATAGAGGTGTCGATAAAATAAAATACGGACATGAGGGCATCATGATCATTCTTATAACAACAACATATATATATATTGTCATATGATTTATTATGCTAAAGTAACAATCTATTCACAATGTAAAGTATGAATCAGAAACTTCATTGAGAACCAACAAACTATAATCTCAGTCATTGAAGCAATTGCAATTTATCATAACATTGGAAAGAGTCAATATAAGAGCTTTTCAGCAAGTCCACATACTCAACTATTATTTAGTCTTTCATAATTGCTAACACTCACGCAATACTTATGGGTATGGAGTTTTAATCGAACACAGAGAAAGATAGGGGCTTATAGTGTTGCCTCCCAACCTTTTACCTCAAGGGTAATGTCAACAATAATAGTTCATGCTAACTTACATCCAATTGGATATATATATATATATATATATCAGGATCTTTCCAACACAATGTGCTTGCCAAAGGATAAAATATAAAAATTAAAGGTGAAGATCACCATGACTCTTTGTATAAGGTATAACACAAGAATAAAAGATAGGCCCTTCGCAGAGGGAAGCAGATGTTGTCATGTGCTTTTATGGTTGGATGCACGAAATCTTAATGCAAAAGAACGTCACTTTATATTTCCCCTTGTGATATGGACCTTTATTATGCAGTCTGTCGCTTTTATTGCTTCCATATCACAAGATCGTATAAAGCTTATTTTATCCACACTAATAAATCATACATATTTAGAGAGCAATTTTTATTGCATACAACAATGACAACTTACTTGAAGGATCTTACTCAATCCATAGGTAGGTATGGTGAACACTCATGGCAAAGCCGGGGTTTAAGTATATTTGGAAGCACAAGTAGTATCTCTACTTGGTGCAAAGAATTTGGCTAGCACGAGAGGGAAAGGCAAGCTCAACATGTTGGATGATCCATGACAATATACTTTATTTCAGATATAAGTAAACATAACCCATTACATTGCCTTCCTTGTCCAACATCGACTCTTTAGCATGTCATATTTTAATGAGTGCTAACAATTATGAAAGATGTCCAAGATAGTATATTTATATGTGAAACCTCTCTTTCTTTATTACTTCTTATTAATTGCAACGATGACCAAAACTATGTTTGTCAACTCTCAACAACTTTTATTCATCATACTCTTTATATGTGAAATCATTACTCTCCATAAGATAAATATGATCTCTTTACTTCTTTTTATTCTTTTTTTCCCTCAAGATCATAGTAAAATAATCAAGCCCTCGACTCAACACTAATCTTTATTATATATAGCTCACAGACTCGATTACATACAAGGCTCATGAAGCAAAACTCAAAACTAGATCATACTAAAACTTTATTCTACTAGATCAAGATATTACTAAAAGGATCGAACTAAGAAAAATGGTAAATATAGGAGTGTGATGGTGATACGATACTGGGGCACCTCCCCCAAGCTTGGCAGTTGCCAAGGGGAGTGCCCATACCCAATGTGTTTATGTCTCTTTCTTCGGAGGTGGTGATGTGATATTCTTGGCAATGATGCCCCTCGGGATACGATTCTCTTCCTCGAGCTTATTGGCTTGTTGCTTGAGGTCCATTATTTCCTTACGGATCTTACCCGTGACAGTTAAAGCTCCTTTCACCCATGGATGTTGCATCGCTGCGGGAGAACAAGTAACACTCTTTTTCATATTTTCATAAGAGAGAAATTTAACATTGGAGGGGATGACCGAGTTTGGAATAGCTGAGCTCTGTAGTTCCCCCATCGTGAATCCGGCTCGGAGACGGGAAGTAACTTCTTGATCCTCCCTCATGGCATCTATCCTTTTCAGGTCGGCCTCCATCTCTTCCTCCATTGATAGCCCAAAGTGGTCAGAATCACTGTTTGCTCTTGGTCCGGGTGTCGGATTAGAAACCCGGCTCTCCCCGACTGACTCTTGAGAAGACATCTTGCTCTAATCTGCGGCAGAAACAACTCCAAACAAAAACAGAGGATATTTGCATGGTACAGTGGTCAGAACCTTCGGGAGATTATATAATGAATTTTTACCGACCAAAAGAAGTATTCTGCAAGAAAACAGAGTCCAAAGGGCACACAAGGTGCCCACGAGGCAGGGGGCGCGCCCTCCACCCTCGTGGATGCCTCGTGTCCTCTTCGGACTACTTCTTATTTTCATATTTTCCTAAATTTTATAAAATAGAGAAAAATTGCCATTAGAACTGTTATGGAGTCGGTTTACTTACCGTACCACATACTGATACGTCTCCGTCGTATCTACTTTTCCAAACACTTTTGCCCTTGTTTTGGACTCTAACTTGCATGATTTGAATGGAACTAACCCGGACTGACGTTGTTTTCAGCAGAACTGCCATGGTGTTATTTTTGTGCAGAAATAAAAGTTCTCGAAATGACCTGAAAATCCATGAGCAACTTTTCAGAATTAATAAAAAATATTGGCAAAAGAATTAGCGTCAGGGGGCCCACACCCTGTCCACGAGGGTGGGGTGCGCGCCCCCTCCCCTAGGGCACGCCCCTTCCCTAGGGTGCGCCCCTGCCTCATGGGCCCCCTAGATGTCCACCGACCTCAACTCCAACTCCATATATTTGCTTTCGTGGAGAAAAACAGAGAGAAAGTTTCATCGCGTTTTACTATACGGAGCCGCCGCCAAGCCCTAATCTCTCTTGGGAGGGCTGATCTGGAGTCCGTTCGGGGCTCCGGAGAGGGGGATTCGTCGCCGTCGTCATCATCAACCATCCTCCATCACCAATTTCATGATGCTCACCGCCGTGCATGTGTAATTCCATCGTAGGCTTGCTGGACGGTGATGGGTTGGATGATATTTACCATGTAATCAAGTTAGTTTTGTTAGGGTTTGATCCCTAGTATCCACTATATTCTGAGATTGATGTTGCTATGACTTTGCTATGCTTAATGCTTGTCACTAGGGCCCGAGTGCCATGATTTCAGATTTGAACCTATTATGTTTTCATGAATATATGTGAGTTCTTGATCCTATCTTGCAAGTCTATAGTCACCTATTATGTGTTATGATCCAACAACCCCGAAGTGACAATAATCGGGATACTTCTCGGTGATGACCGTAGTTTGAGGAGTTCATGTATTCACTAAGTGATTATGCTTTGGTCCGGTACTCTATTACAAGGAGGCCTTAATATCCCTTAGTTTCCACTAGGACCCCGCTGCCACGAGAGGGTGGGACAAAAGATGTCATGCAAGTTCTTTTCCATAAGCACGTATGACTATATTCTGAATACATGCCTACATTACATTGATGAATTGCAGCTAGTTCTGTGTCACCCTATGTTATAACTACTACATGAGGAATCGCATCCGACATAATTATCCATCACTGATCCAATGCCTACGAGCTTTTCACATATTGTGCTTTGCTTATTTACTTTACCGTTGCTACTGTTACAATTACTACAAAACTGCTACTGTTACCTTTGCTACTGTTACAGTTACTTCCATACTACTTTGCTACTAAATACTTTGCTGCAGATACTAAGTTATCCAGGTGTGGTTGAATTGACAACTCAACTGCTAATACTTGAGAATATTCTTTGGCTCCCCTTGTTTCTAATCAATAAATTTGGGTTGAATACTCTACCCTCGAAAACTCTTGCGATCCCCTATACTTGTTGTTATCAAGACTATTTTCTGGCGCTGTTGCCGGGGAGCATAGCTCTATTCTTTGAGTCACTTGGGATTTATATCTGCTGGTCACTATGAGGAACTTGAAAGACAAAAGAACTAAGATTTTTCCCTCAACTACAAGGGGGGTAAGGAACTGCCATCTAGCTCTGCACTAGATTCTCCTTCTGTTATGAGTAAGCTTGCGACACCTAAACCTGCTTCTGCTATTAATTCTGATATGTCGCATATTATTGATGATGCCACTTCTTCTATGCATGATACTTATGATGAAACTACTTCTGTGCTTGATACTACTGTGCCATTAGGTGAATTTCTTGATGAACAACTTGCTAGGGTTAGAGAAAATGAAATAATTGAAACTGGTATTATTGAAGATAGTGATGATGAAGGTTCTCCCACTAAGTATGAATTGCCTGTTGTTCTAGAGGGTTATGTTATGGATGAGAAACTACTAGAGATATTCTTGCTTGCAATGATGGATCTGATCTTAAGAAGTTATTAGCTAAACTTAAATAGAAATCTCTGAATGCTAGAATCAAATACGACCCTGCTTTTGCTACTTCACCTATCTTTGTTACTGATAAGGATTATGAATTCTCTGTCGATCCTGAGATAATTACTTTGGTTGAATATGATCCTTTCTATGGCTATGAATCTGAAACTGTTGTGGCACATCTTACTAAATTGAATGATATAGCCACCCTGTTCACAAATGATGAGAAATCTCGTTACTACTAATATCCTTAAGATATTTTCGTTCTCATTAAAGGGTGATGCTAAAACTTGGTTTAATTCTCTTGATCCTGGTTGTGTGCGTAGTCCCCAGGGTATGATTTATTACTTCTCTGCTAAATATTTCCCTGCTCATAAGAAACAAGCTGCTTTAAGGGAAATATACAATTTTGTGCAAATTGAAGAAGAGAGTCTCCCACAAGCTTGGGGGAGGCTTCTCCAATTACTTAATGCTTTGCCTGATCATCCTCTTAATAAAAATGAAATACTTGATATCTTTTATAATGGACTTACCGATGCTTCCAAGGACCACTTGGATAGTTGTGCTGGTTGTGTTTTCAGGGAAAGAACAGTCGACCAAGCTGAATTGCGATTGAATAATATGTTGGCTAATGAAAATAATTGGACACTTCCTGAGCCGACTCCCGAGCCAATTCCTAAACCAACTCCGAAGAAAAGGGGAGTTCTATTTCTCAGTCCAGAAGATATGCAAGAGGCAAAGAAATCTATGAAAGAAAAAGGTATTAAAGCTGAAGATGTTAAGAATTTACCTCCTGTTGAAGAAATACATGGTCTTAATTTACCACCTATTGAAGAAACACATAGTCTTGATAACCCGACACAGGTAGTAAAGGTAAATTCTCTCTATAGATATGATAAAGTTGAAATCCCGTCTACTAAGTTTCCTAGCCAATGTTTGGATGAATTTGATGACTTTATGGCTAGACAAGAAAATTGCAATGCTTATGTTGGTAGAGAATTAAAGAGTAATTCTTATATGATTGGATGCTTGAGTGATTATATGGCTAGAGTTAAGGCTGAACTTAAACTCATTAGTAAATATGCTTCTATGGTTACCACTCAAGCAGAGCAAGTACTTAAAGCTCAAAGTGAATTACTCGATGAATTAAATAATAAACATGATTTTGTTGTTAGAGTGGCTACTAGAACTGGTAAAATGACTCAGGAACCTTTGTATCCTGAAGGCCACCCTAAGAGAATTGAGCAAGATTCCCAAAGAAATAATTTAGATGCACCTTGTCCTTCTAAAAAGAAGAAAAAGAAAAATGATAGGACTTTGCATGCTTCTAGTGAACCTATTGTAGACACACCTGAGAATCCCAATGATATTTCTATTTTTGATGCTGAAACACAATCAGGTGATGAACATGAACATAGTGATAATGTTCATGTTGATGCTCAACCTATCAATAATAATGATGTAGAGATTGAACCAACTGTTGATCTTGATAACCCACAATCAAAGAATCAACGTTATGATAAGAGAGATTTTGTTGCTAGGAAGCACGGTAAAGAAAGAGAACCATGGGTTCAGAAACCCATGCCTTTTCCTCCTAAGCCATCCAAGAAAAAGGATGATGAGGATTTTGAGCGCTTTGCTGAAATGATTAGACCTATCTTCTTATGTATGCGCTTAACTGATATGCTTAAAGTGAACCCTTATGCTAAATACATGAAGGAAATTATTACAAATAAAAGAAAGATACCAGAAGCTGAAATTTCCACCATGCTTGCTAATTATACTTTTAAGGGTGGAATACCTAAGAAACTTGGAGATCCAGGAGTACCAACTATACCATGGTCCATCAAAAGAAACTATGTTAAAACTGGTTTATGTGATCTTGGAGCAGGTGTTAGTGTTATGCCTCTCTCTTTATATCGTAGACTTGAATTGAATAAGTTGACACCTACTGAAATATCTTTGCAAATGGCCGATACATCAACTGCTATACCTGTCGGTATTTATGAGGATGTGCCTGTTGTGGATGCAAACATTGCTATCTTAACGGACTTTGTTATTCTTGATATTCCCGAGGATGATAGTATGTCGATTATCCTTGGTAGACCCTTTTTGAATACTGCAGGGGCTGTTATTGATTGCAACAAAGGCAATGTAACTTTTCATGTTAATGGTAATGAGCATATGGTACACTTTCCGAGGAAACAACCTCAAGTTCATAGCATCAATTCTATTGGAAAAATTCCAACTATCATTATTGGAGGTTTTAAATTTCCTCTTCCTACTGTCAAGAAGAAATATGATATTCTTATTATTGGAGATGTTCATATCCCCACTGAGGTAACCTAGTGTTATTCGAAATTTCTCCGGTTCCATGTTATTCGGAATGAGTTTGTTAACAAGACTTGATCAACCTTGTTAGTGGATTCCTTTTGATGATCATGAGATGGATGAAGTTAGAAGGCACAACCTTCTGTACCCTCTTTTTACTTTCTGATATTTAGAATAAATAAAGCAAAAATAGTATTATCTGTCTGTTTTCTGAATTATCCATGCAATAAAAAAATACCCCGAAAATAAAAGTTATCCAAATGTCCTGCCAATTTAGTATGATTTTTTCTGGAATATTTGAGAATATGTGGCACTGAGAACACAACAGGGGGAGCTGGCACCTGGCCACGAGGGTTCAGGGCGCGCCCACCCCTATAGGGCGCACCCCCTACCTCGTGGGCCCATGGTGCCCCCCCTCCACTTATTCCTGCACCCACACACTTCATGTTCCTCCCAAAAAATCACCATCCGGTTCAAGCACGAGTTCTAACTCACTTTGCTGCCATTTTCGATCTCCTTGCTCAAAGCTCCATTCACAAAACTGCTTTGGGGGATTGTTCTTTGGTAAGTGACTCCTCCAACAATCCAATTAGTTTTTGTTCTATTGCTCTATTCATTGCAAATTTTTTCTGCCTAGGTGACCCTGTTCTTGAGCTTGCATGTCAAATTTATATGGTCCCAAGTAATTCTAATGCATGATATAGGCCCTAGGTACTTGTGGGAGTAGTTGCTATCAATTTTGTTGAGTTTGATTCAATTTTATTTTGAGTTATTAAAAATTTCAGAAATCTTTCAGAGGAAGAAATATGTCCAGGAAAATGTACCATGGTGGTTCTTCAAGAAAGAAAGGACCCAGGCTTGCCATGCGTGAGCAGGACGATGAACCACCGAGGGAAGCTGATGTGCGGCCTTGTGAATGGCCGTCAGAGGAGTTTATGGTCAAGGTAGGCATCAAGGATGAATTTGATACATATGTGCATAATGCCGATCTTGAGGACTTCATGCAAGATAAGTGTCCTCAGTACTACTATTTGACTGATTCATTCGTGAGAAGGTTTAAATTTACATCTTCGCGTAATTCTCCAAATGTCCTATTTGATATTTATGATAAATCATATACCATGGACCTAGAAGATTTCACTATAGCTTGTAAACTCCCGCAGTGGGGCAATGTTAATGAACCCCATAAATCTGAATATAAAGACTTTCTTGCTAGTATCACTGTGGGAGAATCTAGAGAAATAGCACAAGCTACCATAGGGAGCATTCACTTTCCCGCTATACATTATTTTGCTCTTTTCGCTGGTAGATGCATTAATGGTAAAGATGAAGCATGTCACATGTGTGTTCCTGATCTTTGTGTTCTCAAGAGTGCTGTATTAGGTGATAAACAATACAACTTGGGGGCAATTGTTGCATGTAGGTTACATAATAATGGTTTAGTTGGAGATTTGTTTGGAGGGATTTATGCGGCCCGTGTGGCTAATTATCTTGGTATACCTGTACATGAAGATGATAAGGATTTGCCTCCCGCTTATTTAGATTATAATGCCATGGTTAATCATCATTTTCTTGAGAGGAATGAACAATTCCTCTAGTATTGACTAATCTTTGACAGACGTCGCACTGTCCATATTACTCTCCCTGCTCCTGCCCTCTTTGATTATCAGGCAAAAGAAAGATATGTTGTCACCAGGGAGGAGGCAAACGAGTACGAGATGAGGACGGAGGAAGCTCGCCGCCAGGCTGCAGCTCAGGAGGCAATGGCTGATGCATCTCAGTACGACCCCAGTTACAACTTCGGATATCAGCCAGGCTACCCATGGCCATAAACCAACTTAGGCCAAAAGCCTAAGCTTGGGGGAGTACGTATTTCTCACCGACATTACATTCATGTTCACACACTCATTCTAGTTGTCGGTGCTCATACTTTTTCATTGTACTATCCATGCTAGTTTAATTTCTTTTTCTAGCTTTCTTCTTGTGTGTTTGATAAACCTTAAGAAAAAACAAAAAAATAGTTATTTTAATTTCCATGTTGTAGCGGTAGTAATTAAAAGAAAAAGCAAAAGATTTCTTGTTCTTCTTTTACTTGTTGGGAGCTTTCCCGTGTAAATAGTTTTATTTCTTTTCTTTCCTTTGGGGGTCGAGAGGAGAAGGCCATAATGAAAATGTCTAAGTGGCTCTCATATGCATGATTGCTGATTTAACCAAGAGCCTATATTACCTTGTCTTCTCCCTTGAATTGAATGCTTGCAGATTCCAACTTAGTCCAATGCACATACACTATTATTATTATACACACCGTTCGGTCGTGCAAGTGAAAGGCAATAATGACGATATATGATGGACTGATTGAGATGAGAGAACCTAGTATGAACTCGACCTCTCTTGTTTTTGTAAATATGATCAGTTCATCGTTCCTGATTCAGCCTATTATGAATAAACATGTTTGCGATGAAAATTAGAGATTATAGTTGCGTATGCCATGCTTAATTAGCTAGGAGCTTATAATGGTTTACCTTGCGTGCCAACATGCTATTAAAATGGTTGTGATGTGGTATGATAGGGTGGTATCCTCCTTTGAATGAATTGTGTGACTCGACTTGGCATATGTTCACGCATGTAGTTGGAAAAAAATCAACATAGCCTTCACAATATTTATGCTCATGGTGGATTATATCCTACTCATGCTTGCACTCAATGTTGATTAATTTTAATGCATGTTCATGACTGTTGTCGCTCTCTCAGTTGGTCGCTTCCCAGTCCCTTTCTAGCCTTCACCTGTACTAAGCGGGAATACTACTTGTGCATCCAAACTCCATAAACCCCAAAGTTATTCCATATGAGTCCACCATACCTTCCTATATGCGGTATCTACCTGCCGTTCCAAGTAAATTTGTATGTGCCAAACTCCAAACCTTCAAATGAAATTATGTTTTGTATGCTCCAGCAGATCATGTATCAACTAGGGTTGTCTGTATCTTCCATGCTAGGTGGGTTATTCTCAAGAGGAGTGGACTCAGCTCCTCATTCACGAGAAAATGGCTGGTAACCGGGATGCCTAGTCCCATGCTCAAATCAAATAAAAATAATTAAACAAAACTCCCTCAGGATTGTTGTTAGTTGGAGGCACCCGTTGTTTCGGGCAAGCCATGGATTGATGCTTGTTGGTGGTGGGGGAGTATAAACTTTACCATTCTGTTTGGCAACCGCCTATAATGTGTGTAGCATGGAAGATATCAAGATCTCATAGTTGTTATGTTGACAGTGAAAGTATATCGCTCAAAATGTTATTCATATCTATTTTAAAATCGAGCTCTGGCACCTCTAGTAATCCCTGCTTCCCTCTGCGAAGGGCCTGTCTATTCTGCGAAGGGCGTGTCTATTTACTTTTATGTTGAGTCATCACCCTCTTATTAAAAAGCACCCGCTGGCTGTCATTTGCATGCATACTATTAGTTTATGTTGGGTATGACTAAGACTGGATATCTTTTACCATGAATTACAATGTTTACTCAGTCCTTGATCTTTAAAGGTGCTCTGCATTTATGTTTTGCGGTCTCAGAAAGGGCTAGTGAGATACCATCTTGTTATATCATATTATGATTGTTTTGAGAAAGTGTTGTCATCTGAGTTTTATTATTATTGCTCGCTAGTTGATTATGCCATTGATGTGAGTAAACATGAGACCTAAGTGTTATTGTGAATATGGTTAGTTCATAATCTTTGCTGAAAATTTGAATGCTGGCTTTGCATATTTACAGCAACAAGAGCAAACAGAGTTTGTAAAAGTTTTCCTTTATCACTTTCAGTTTGTCAACTGAATTGCTTGAGGACAAGCAAACGTTTAAGCTTGGGGGAGTTGATACGTCTCCGTCGTATCTACTTTTCCAAACACTTTTGCCCTTGTTTTGGACTCTAACTTGCATGATTTGAATGGAACTAACTCGGACTGATGCTGTTTTCAGCAGAACTGCCATGGTGTTATTTTTGTGCAGAAATAAAAGTTCTCAGAATGACTTGAAAATCCACAGAGCAACTTTTCAGAATTAATAAAAAATACTAGCAAAAGAATTAACGTCAGGGGGCGCACATCCTGTCCACGAGGGTGGGGGCGCGCCCCCTACCTCGTGGGCCCCCTGGACGTCCACCGACCTCAACTCCAACTCTATATATTTGCTTTTGTGGAGAAAAAAATCAGAGAGAAAGTTTCATCGCGTTTTACGATACGGAGCCGCTGCCAAGCCCTAATCTCTCTCGGGAGGGTTGATCTGGAGTCCGTTCGGGGCTCTGAAGAGGGGGATTCATCGTTGTCGTCATCATCAACCATCCTCCATCACCAATTTCATGATGCTCACCGCCGTGCGTGAGTAATTCTATCGTAGGCTTGCTGGACGGTGATGGGTTGGATGAGATTTACCGTGTAATCAAGTTAGTTTTGTTAGGGTTTGATCCCTAGTATCCACTATGTTCTGAGATTGATGTTGCTATGACTTTGCTATGCTTAATGCTTGTCACTAGGGCCCGAGTGCCATGATTTCAGATCTGAACCTATTATGTTTTCATGAATATATGTGAGTTCTTGATCCTATCTTGCAAGTCTATAGTCACCTATTATGTATTATGATCCGACAACCCCGAAGTGACAATAATCGGGATACTTCTCGGTGATGACCGTAGTTTGAGGAGCTCATGTATTCACTAAGTGCTAATGCTTTGGTCCGGTACTCTATTAAAAGGAGGCCTTAATATCCCTTAGTTTCCACTAGGACCCTGCTGCCACAGGAGGGTAGGACAAAAGATGTCATGCAAGTTCTTTTCCATAAGCACGTATGACTATATTCGGAATACATGCCTACATTACATTGATGAATTGGAGCTAGTTCTGTATCACCCTATGTTATAACTATTACATGAGGAATCGCATCCGACATAATAATCCATCAATGATCCAATGCCTACGAGCTTTTCACATATTGTGCTTTGCTTATTTACTTTACCGTTGCTACTGTTACAATTACTACAAAACTGCTAATGTTACCTTTGCTACTGTTACTGTTACTTCCATGC
This sequence comes from Triticum aestivum, assembly GCF_018294505.1. Lineage (NCBI taxonomy): Eukaryota > Viridiplantae > Streptophyta > Magnoliopsida > Poales > Poaceae > Triticum > Triticum aestivum. The sequence goes on along the minus strand of NC_057798.1, from coordinate 466,028,795 downwards.
TACTTTGCTACTAAACACTTTGCGGTAGATACTAAGTTATCCAGGTGTGGTTGAAATAACAACTCAACTACTAATACTTGAGAATATTCTTTGGATCCCCTTGTGTCGAATCAGTAAATTTGGGTTGAATACTCTACCCTCGAAAACTGTTGCGATCCCCTATACTTGTGGGTTATCACATACCTATTCCTTTTCGGAGTCTGAAGCGTTCTGGAAAGTGCCCCTTATGTATTCCTCTGGGGTTACGGTTTCAATAACATTGGTTTCAACATTTGTAGGATTACCTGAGATATAATGTTTGATTCTTTGACCGTTCACCACCTTCAGATTTGTGCCTTCAAAGTTGTTGATTTTTATGGCATCGAAACGATAGACCTCCTCGATAACGTAAGGACCTTCCCGTTTAGAGAGAAGTTTTCCTGTAAAAAATCTTAAACGAGAGTTGAATAGCAATACATAATCACCTACATTAAACTCACGCTTTTGTATCCTTTTGGCATGCCATCTTTTAACTTTTTCTTTAAACAGTTTGGCATTCTCATATGCCTGGGTTCTCCATTCAACAAGTGAGCTTATGTCAAATAACCTCTTCTCATCGGCAAGTTTGAAATCATAGTTGAGTTCTTTAATGGCCCAATATGCCTTATGTTCTAGTTTGAGAGGTAAGTGACATGCTTTTCCATAAACCATTTTATACGGAGACATACCCATAAGATTTTTATATGTAGTTCTATAGGCCCACGATGCATCATCAAGTTTCTTGGGCCAATTCTTTCTAGATCTATTAACAGTCTTTTGCAAAATTAACTTGATCTCTCTATTACTCAATTCTACTTGACCACTAGACTGTGGGTGATATGGAGATGCAATTCTATGATTAACATCATATTTAGCAAGCATTTTACGAAAGGCACCATGAATAAAATGTGAACCACCATCAGTCATTAAATATCTAGGGACTCCAAAACTCAGTAAAATAACTTCTTTAAGCATCTTAATAGAGGCTTTATGATCTGCACTACCAGTTGGAATAGCTTCTACCCACTTAGTAATGTAATCAATAGCAACTACAATATGTGTATACCCATTAGAGGAAGGAAACTGTCCCATATAATCAAAGCCCTAAACATCAAATGGTTCAATAACAAGTGAATAATTCATAGGCATTTCTTGACGTCTACTAATATTACCAATTCTTTGACATTCATCACAAGACAAGACAAACTTACGGGCATCTTTGAAGAGAGTAGGCCATAAAAACCGGATTGCAATACCTTATGCGAAGTTCTATCTCCAACATGGTTTCCTCCATAAGCTTCGGAGTGACACTTGCATAGGATCTGTTCTTGTTCATGCTCAGGTACACAACGCCTAATAACGCCATCTACTCCTTATTTATAAAGGTGTGGGCCATCCCAAAAGTAATGTCTTAAATCATAGAATTTTTTTTCTTTTGCTGGTATGTGAAACTAGGTGGTATAGCTTCTACCCACTTAGTAACGTAATCAATAGCAACTACAATATGTGTATACCCATTAGAGGAAGGAAACTGTCCCATATAATCACAGCCCTAAACATCAAATGGTTCAATAACAAGTGAATAATTCATAGGCATTTCTTGACGTCTACTAATATTACCAATTCTTTGACATTCATCACAAGACAAGACAAACTTACGGGCATCTTTGAAGAGAGTAGGCCATAAAAACCGGATTGCAATACCTTATGCGAAGTTCTATCTCCAACATGGTTTCCTCCATAAGCTTCGGAGTGACACTTGCATAGGATTTGTTCATGTTCATGCTCAGGTACACAACACCTAATAACGCCATCTACTCCTTATTTATAAAGGTGTGGGCCATCCCAAAAGTAATGTCTTAAATCATAGAATTTTTTTTCTTTTGCTGGTATGTGAAACTAGGTGGTATAAATTTAGCAACAATGTAATTAGCATAATCAGCATACCATGGAACAGTACAAGAAGCATTTATGACCGCTAATTGTTCATCAGGGAAGCTATCATCAATAAGTAGTGGGTCATCAAGAACATTCTCTAACCTAGATAAGTTATCTGCAACGGGCTTCTCAGCTCCCTTTCTATCAATAATATGCAAATCAAATTCTTGTAACAAGAGAACCCATCTAATAAGTCTAGGTTTAGCATCTTTCTATTTGATAAGGTATTTAATAGTAGCATGATCAGTGTGAACAGTTACTTTAGAATCAACAATATAAGGTCTAAACTTATCACAAGAAAATACAACTGCTAAAAATCATTTTTCAGTAGTAGCATAATCTGGGCACTATCTAGAGTTTTAATAGCATATTGGATACCATTTAATTTCTTATCAACTCTTTGTCCTAGAACATCACCTACAGCATAATCACTAGCATCACACATAATTTCAAAGGGTAGATTCCAGTTAGGTGGCTGAACAATAGGTGCGGAAATCAATGCTTTCTTAAGTATTTCAAATGCTTCTACACAATCATCATCAAAGACAAAAGGAACATCTTTTTGTAAGAGATTAGTCAGAGGCCTAGAGATTTTAGAGAAGTCCTTAATGAACCTCCTATAAAAACCGGCATGACCAAGGAAACCTCTTATACCTTTAATGTCCTTAGCGCACGACATCTTTTCAATAGCATCAACTTTAGCTTTATCAACTTCAATACCTCTTTCAGAAATTTTATGCCCCAAGACAATACCTTCATTAACCATAAAGTAGCACTTCTCCCAGTTCAAGACAAGATTAGTTTCTTCACATCTATGCAAAACTCGATCAAGGTTGCTTAAGCGATCATCAAAATAAGTTCCATATACGGAGAAATCATCCATGAAAACCTCAACAATCTTTTCACAAAAGTCAGAGAGTATAGCAGTCATACATCTTTGAAAGGTAGCAGGTGCATTACATAAACCAAAAGGCATACATCTATAAGCAAAGGTACCGAAAGGGCAAGTAAAAGTGGTATTTTCTTGATCCTCTTTTGACACAGGTATTTGAGAGAAACCAGAATAACCATCTAGAAAGCAAAAATGTGTGTGTTTAGATAATCTTTCTAGCATTTGGTCAATAAAGGTAAAGGGTAATGATCCTTTTTAGTAGCTTTATTTAATTTGCGGAAATCAATTACCATTCTATAGCATGTAATAATTCTTTGTGGGATCAATTCATCTTTATCATTAGGAACAACAGTAATACTTCCCTTCGTAGGGACACAATGGACATGGCTTACCCACTGACTATTAGCAACGGGATAAATTATACTTACCTCCAGAAGCTTTAGTATTTCTTTTCTTACCACTTCTTTCATCTTAGGATTTAATCGTCGTTGGTGATCAACAACGGGTTTAGCATTTTTCTCCAATTTTATTTTGTGCTGGCATAGAGTGGGACTAATGCCCTTAAGATCATCAAGAGTATATCCAATAGCAGCACGGTGCTTCTTCAGAGTTTTCAATAATTTCTTTTCTTCATGCTCTGAAAGGTTAGCACTAATAATAACAGGATATATCTTTTTCTCATCAATATAAGCATATTTAAGAGTATCAGGTAATGGTTTAAGATCAAACACGGGATCACCCTTGGGTGGAGGGGGATCCCCTAGGATTTCAACAGGCAAGTTGTGTTTCAAGATAGGACCTTGTTTAAAGAATACTTCATCTATTTCCCCTCTTTCATTCATAAACATATCATTTTCATGGTCGAGCAAATATTGTTCTAAAGGATCATTAGGAGGCACGGCAATAGAAGCAAGACGAATAATTTCATCTTTACTAGGCAATTCTTTATCATGGGGTTGTCTACGAAATTTAGCAAAATTAAACTCATGATACATATCCCCGAAACCAATAGTAACAACATCCTTTTTGTAGTCTATCCTAGCATTAACAGTATTCAAGAAGGGTCTACCAAATATGATGGGACAAAAGTTATCTTGTGGGGAACCAAGAACAAGAAAATCAGCAAGATATTTAACTTTCCCACACAAGACTTCAACATCTCTAACAATCCCAACTGGTGAAATAGTGTCTCTATTGGCAAGCTTAATTGTAACATCAATTTCCTCTAACTCAGTAGGTGCAATATCATGCATAATTTCTGTGTATAAGGAATGAGGTATTGCACTTGCACTAGCACCCATATCACATAGGCCATGATAGCAATGATCTCCTATTTTAACACAAATAACACGCATGCCTAGGTCTAGCAATTCTAGCAGCTTCATCACAGAAGTAAATAACATGCCCATCAATATTATCGGCCAAGAGATCCTTAACCATAGAAATACTAGGTTCAACTTTAATTTGCTCAGGGGGTGTAGGTGTTCTAGTATTACTCTTACGAACCACAATTGAAGCTTTAGCATGATCCTTTATTCTAACAGGGAAAGGTGGTTTCTCAATATAAGCGGTAGGAACAATAGGATCAACATTATAAGTGATAGTCTTTTCTTCAACTTTAATAGGTGCAACTACTTTTACTTCAATGGGAGGATTATATTTAAACCACTTCTCCTTAGGGAGATCAACATGAGTAGCAAAGGATTCATAGAAAGAAGCTACTATCTCAGAGTCAAGTCCATATTTAGTGCTAAATTCACACAAAACATCAGTATCCATAAAAGATTTAACACAATCAAACTTAGGTGTTATACCTGACTCCTTAACTTCGTCGAGGTCCCAATCTTCAGAGTTGCGTTTAATTCTTTCCAATAAATCCCATTTCAATTCAATAGTCTTCAGCATAAAAGATCCAGTACAAGAAGTATCGAGCATGGAGCGATTGTTGAGAGAAAGCTGAGCATAAAATTTTTGAATAATAATTTCTCTTGAGAGCTCATGATTGGGGCATGAATATAACATTCACTTAAGCCTCCCCCAAGCTTGAGCGATGCTTTCTCCTTCACGAGGACAAAAATTATATATATAATTACGATCATGATGAACAAGATGCATAGGATAAAACTTCTGATGAAATTCCAATTTCAATCGGTTGTAGTTCCATGATCCCATATCATCACATAGCCTAAACCATGTCAATGCCTTTCCCTTCAAAGATAAAGGGAAGACCTTCTTCTTAATAACATCCTCGGGCATACCTACAAGCTTAAATAATCCACAAACTTCATCTACATAGATTAGGTGCAAATCGGGATGTAATGTTCCATCTCCTGTAAAAGGATTAGCTAGCAGTTTCTCTATCATACCCGAAGGAATTTTAAAGTAAACATTTTCAGTAGGTTCAGTAGGTTGAGGATCAACTCTTTGCTCTACCGGTCGGGGTGAAGATACCCCGAACAAGCCCCTTAAAGGATTATGTTCCATAGTAACAAGTGACAGTAATTTCAGCACACTATATAAATCTTTCCTTACCAAATTCCACCTACCAAAGGCGCTTCACTCCCTGGCAACGGCGCCAGAAAAGAGTCTTGATGACTCACAAGTATAGAGGATCTATCGTAGTCCTTTCGATAAGTAAGAGTGTCGAACCCAATGAGGAGCAAAAGGAAATGACAAGCGGTTTTCAGGAACGTATTCTCTACGAGCACTGAAATTATCGATAACAGGTAGTCTTGTGATAAGGTAATTTGTAATGGGTAACAAGTAATGAAAGTAAAATAACGTGCAGCAAGATGGCCCAATCCTTTTTCTAGCAAAGGATAAGCCTGAACAAACTCTTATATGAAGGAAAAGGGCTCCCGAGGACACATGGGAATTATCGTCAAGCTAGTTTTCATCACGCTCATATGATTCGCGTTCGTTACTTTGATAATTTGGTATGTGGGTGGACCGGTGCTTGGGTGCTGCCCTTTCTTGGACAAGCATCCCACTTATGATTAACCCTTATTGCAAGCATCCGCAACTACAAAAGAAGTATTAAGGTAAACCTAACCATGGCATGAAACATATGGATCCAAACCAGCCCCTTACGAAGAAACTCATAAACTATGGTTTAAGATTCTGTCACTCTAGCAACCCATCATCTACTTATTACTTCCCAATGCCTTCCTCTAGGGCCAAACAATGGTGAAGTGTCATGTAGTCGACATTCACATAACACCACTAGAGGAAAGACAACATACATCTCATCAAAATATTGAACGAATACCAAATTCACATGACTACTTATAGCAAGACTTCTCCCATGTCCTCAGGAACAAACGTAACTACTCACAAATCATATTCATGTTCATAATCAGAGGGGTATTAATATGCATAAAGGATCTGAACATATGATCTTCCACCAAATAAACCAACTAGCATCAACTACAAGGAGTAATCAACACTACTAGCAACCCACAGGTACCAATCTGAGGTTTTGGGACAAAGATTGGATACAAGAGATGAACTAGGGTTTTAGATGAGATGGTGCTGGTGAAGATGTTGATGGAGATTGACCCCCTCCCAATGAGAGTATCATTGGTGATGACGATGGTGATGATTTCCCCCTCCCGGAGGGATGTTTCCCCGGCAGAACAGCTCCGCCGGAGCCCTAGATTGGTTCCGCCAAGGTTTCGCCTCGTGGCGGCGGTGTTTCGTCCTAAAAGCTTGCTTATGATTTTTTTTTCTAGGGTAAAAGACTTCATATAGCAGAAGATGGGCATCGGAGGCCTGCCAGGGGGCCCACGAGGCAGGGGGCGCGCCCAGGGGGTAGGGCTCGCCCCCTACCCTCGTGGACAGGGTGTGGGCCCCCTCTGGTGGATTCTTTCTCCAGTATATTTTATATATTCCAAAACGTGCCTCCGTGAAGTTTCAGGACTTTTGGAGTAGTGTAGAATAGGTCTCTAATATTTGCTCCTTTTCCAGCCCAGAATTCCAGCTGCCGGCATTCTCCCTCTTCATGTAAACCTTGTAAAATAAGAGAGAATGGGCATAAGTATTGTCACATAATGAGTAATAAAAGCCCATAATGCAATAAATAATTATATAAAAGCATGATGCAAAATGGACGTATCAGGTATTATTAGATGTTGTGTACCTGAGCATGAACAGGGACAAATCCTACGGAAATGTCACTCCGAAGCTTATGGAGGGCATCATGCTAGAGATAGAACTGCTCATAAGGTATTGCAATTTGGATTTTATTGGCCTACTCTCTTCAAGGATGCTCGTAAGTATGTCTCATCTTGTGATGAATGCCAAAGAATAGGTAATATCGGCAAGCGTCAAGAAATGCCTATGAATTATTCACTTGCTGTTGAACCATTTGATGTCTGGGGATTTGATTACATGGGACCTTTTCCTTCCTCTAATGGGTATACACATATTTTGGTTATTGTTGATTATGTTACTAAATGGGTAGAAGCTATTCCAACGAGTAGTGCTGATCACAACACCTCTATTAAAATGCTTAAGGAAGGTATTTTCCCAAGGTTTGGAGTCCCTAGATATTTAATGACTGATGGTGGTTCCCACTTTATTCATGGTGCTTTCTATAAAATGCTTGCTAAGTATGATGTTAACCATAGAATTGCATCACTCTATCATCCTCAGTCTAGTGGTCAAGTTGAACTTAGAAATGAGAAATAAAATTAATTTTGCAAAAGACTGTCAATAGGTCTAGGAAGAATTGGTCTAAGAAATTAGATGATGCACTTTGAATTTATAGAACAGCATATAAAAATCCTATGGGTATGTCTCCTTATAAAATGGTTTATGGAAAAGCGTGTCATTTGCCTCTTGAGTTAGAACATAAAGCATATTGGGCAGTTAAAGAGCTCAACTATGATTTCAAACTTGCTAGTGAAAAGAGGTTATTTGATATTACCTCATTAGATGGAGAACCCAAGCTTATGAAAATGCAAAGTTATTCAAAGAAAAGTTAAAAGATGGCATGACAAAAGAATCCAAAAGAGTGAGTTTAAAGCCAGAGAATATGTTCTCTTGTACAACTCTTGTTTTAGATTTTTTGCAGAGAAGCTCCTCTCGAAATGGGAAGGCCCATATGTCATCGAGGAGGTTTACCGGTCCAGTGCCATCAAAATAAATAATTTCGAAGGTACTATCCCGAAGGTTGTCAATGGACAACGAATAAAGCATTATATCTCAGGTATGCTTATTAATGTTGAGAGCAATATTATCCAAACTTTGTCGAAAGAGCACATAAAAGAGTCCTTCCAGAACACTCCAGAATCATCAAATTAAGGAGGTACGTGATACGGTAAGTAAACAGACTCCAAAAAATCCACAAAAATATTTTTTGTCAGTTTTGGAATTTTGGAAATAAATAAACTTCCCGGAAGCGTCCCCTGGTGGGCACAAGACACCAGGGCATGCCAGGCATTCCTGGCATGCCCAGGTGGGTTGTGCCCACCTAGAACACCTCTCGTACTCCGTTTTTCTTCCATGTACTTGTCCCCCAAGATAAAAAAATCTATATATACTTCCCGAACCTGTTAACCATCATATCACGGAGAAAATCTCGTGTTCTCTTTTCTTGATGTTTCCGGTCAGATTTATCAAGTTAAGCATCATGTCTTCCTGCTCCTCCAACCACATGGAAGAAGATGCTTGGCTGATGAAGATCGAGACGAAGCGGGAGGAGCCTATGGACGCCATCAAGGGAGACAAGGGCAAGGAAATTACCGTAGATCCATCCCTAGTGGAAACACAAGCACTACTGGCCGAGGAGGAGGAGGAAGATACCCTTAACACTACCTTACTCACCTTACACCTGCTAAGATTTAAGCTTTTTGCGTCATTGAAATAGTTTGCATACAAAATAAGTATCTCACTCGCGAAAATATTCTGCATCAAGAGCATATCATCCGTCTCCGGAGCGTCATCCATCAGTTGGAGGATCTCTTGCTCCTTAAGGATAGGATCGCTTCATCACCACCACCATCTTCTTCACCACCAAAGGAGAACTAGGTATCGGGTATAGGCACTCCCCTTGGCTTCCGCCAAGCTTGGGGGAGGTGCCCCAGTATCGTATCACCCCACTATCTTTTTGCTTTTACTTATCTTAGTTCGATCTTTTTGCTTTAGATGAAATAAAAGTTTAGTTCAATCCTTTCTTATTTGTGAGTTTGCTTAGTGATCTATCATTGTAATTGTGTGCAAGTTATATAATAAAGTTTAGTTTGAGTTTTTACTTTCTTTACTTTCATGTTGCTAATAAAGAAAAGAAATAAGAAAGAAAGAAAAATAGAAAGAAAGCAAATAAAAGAAAGGAAATAAGTCAATAAGATCATATACTAATCCTATGGTAGGTGATAGCACCACATAAGGAAAAGTATAAGTAAGAAAATTTTATTAGAGATTGACAAACATAGCATTAGTTAGTGATGCAACTCATGAAAGAATTAATAAGATAAGGGAAGATTCACATATAAATATACAATCCTAGAAATCTTTTGTGATTGTGAGCCCTCATTAAAATATTATATGCCAAAATTGTTGACGTTGGACAAGGAAGACAACTTAATGGTTTATGTTTGTTTATATTCACATAGAAGTCATATTGTCAAAGATCCTTTAACATGTGGTGCTTGCCCCCTATCTTTGCTAGCCAAAAATTCCGCACTAAGTTGAGATACTGCTTGTGCATCCAAAAACCCTTAAACCCAAATCTTTTTCAAGTGTCCACCATACCTACCTAGGGATTGAGCAAGATCCCTCAAGTAAGTTGTCATCGGTGCAAAAAGGTAATAAAAATTGCTTCTAAATGTGTGAGATTGAGTGTAAGAGAAAATTGAGTGTTGCACGAACTTTGATGACAAAGAATAAAAGCGACAGACTGCATAATAAAGGTTGTCATCTTAAGTGGCAATGTAACATGATGTTCTTTTGCACTAAGGGATTGAGCATACAAACAAATAAATGCATGACAACCTCTGCTTCCCTCTGCGAAGGGCCTATCCATTACTTTTATGTATTTACTTTTATGCAAAGAGTCAAAGTTTTCCTTCTATTCCTTTTTATTTTTCTCCTTTGGCAAGCATCATGTGGTGAGGAAAGATCTAAGCACATATGTCCAGTTGAATATAGATAGCATGAGTTATTATTGTTGACACCACCCTTGAGGTGAGTATGTAGGGAGGCGAAACTATAAGCCCCTATCTTTCTATGTGTCCGTTGAAACATTTTGCTCATGTGTACTCTGCGAGTATTAGCAGCAATCATAGAAGACTATATGATGGTTGAGTATGTCGACTTGCTTAAGGGCTCCGACACATGACCCTTCCTGAATAGATGATGAATTGTAGTTGCAAAGTTGACTGAGAACATAGTTTGTTGGTTTCTAATAGAGGTTTTGCTTTATACTTCGATTGTGTGATGAACTGTTACTTATTCATGGTAAGTGTATAATAAAAGTTCTATGATAAAAGTCTTATGTTTAAATTTGTTGTTGTTTTAATAATAAACATGATGCTTCTATGTTCATATTTTGTTTTTATCGGCACCTCTCTCTCAAAGCATGTGGACATGTTTATCGATTTCGGTTTTCGCTTGAGGACAAGCGAGATCTAAGCTTGGGGGAGTTGATACGTCCATTTTGCATCATGTTTTCTTACTGTTATTTATAATGTTTTTATCCATAATAATGCTTTGTGGAGTAATTCTAATGCCTTTTCTCTCTTAATTTGCAAGGTACACACCAAGAGGGAGAACTCCGGCACCTGGAAATCTGGACCTAGAAAAGCTACGTCAGGCCACCTATTCTGCACAAATCCAAATGAGATGAAACTTCACGGAGATTTTTTATGGATTATTTAAGAAATACTGGAGCCAATAAACACTAGAGGGGGGCCACCAGGTGGGCACAACCCACCTAGGCGCACCAGGCCCCCCCGGCGCACCCTGGTAGGTTGTGGCCTCCTCAGCCCACCTCTGGTGCCCGTCTTCTGGTATATAAGTCATTTTGACCTAGAAAAAATAGAGAGAAGACTTTTGGGGCGGAGCGCCGCCGTCTCGAGGCGGAACTTGGGCAGGAGCACTTTTGCCCTCCAGTGGGGCGATTTTGCCAGGGGAACTTCCCTCCCGGAGGGGGAAATCATCGTCATCATCATCACCAACAACTCTCCCATCTTGGGGAGGGAAATCTCCATCAACATCTTCACCAGCACCATCTCATCTCAAACCCTAGTTCATCTCTTGTATTCAATCTTGTTACTGGAACTATAGATTGGTGCTAGGGGGTGACTAGTAGTGTTGATTACATCTTGTAGTTGATTATTATATGGTTTATTTGGTGGAAGATTATATGTTCAGATCCACGATGCTATTTAATACTCCTCTGATCATGAGCATGTTCATTATTTGTGAGTGGTTACTTTTGTTCTTGAGGTCATGGGATAAATCATGTTGAGTAATCATGTGAATTTGATACGTGTTCGATATTTTGATAGTATGTATGTTGTGATTCCCTTAGTGGTGTCATGTGAATGTCTACTACATGACACTTCACCATACTTGGGCCTAAGGGAATGCATTGTGGAGTAGTAAATAGACGGAGAGTTGTGAGAGTGACAGAAGCTTAAACCCCAGTTTACGCACTATTCCGTAAGGGACCGATTGGACCCAAAAGTTTAATGCTATGGTTAGAATTTATTGTTAATACTTTTCTCGTGGTTGCGGATGCTTGCGGGAGGGATAATCATAATTAGGAGGTTTTTTCAAGTAAGAACAACACCTAAGCACCAGTCCACACACATGATTAGGAGGTTTTTTCAAAGTAGCGAACATGAATTAAACCAACATGATGAAAGTGACTAGATGAAATTCCCATGTACCCTCAAGAACGCTTTGCTTATCATAAGAGACCGTTTTGGCCAGTCCTTTGCCTCAAAAGGATTGGGCTACCTTGCTGCATACTTATTGCTACTATCATTACTTGCTTGTTACAAATTATCTTGCTATCAAACTTGTAAGTGCATCTAGTGCCCCTTAGTGATTTTGGTGTATTGAAGACTTATAGGTTAAGGGACTAATGCGTTTGTGAGTGTACACATGTCTATAAGTCTATGAGGAGTTTGACATTTACAGAGAAAGTTGACCCCTAAAAATGAAGTTCTTCAACTGAAGACTTTGATATTCTGAAGACTTTCTGAAGACTTTGAAAGTGAAGAAATTGGTGTGACCTTGAAGACTTGGTATTCATTTGTGGAACATGAAGCGTGAAGACTTTTGTTTTCGTAGTTTCATTTTCTCTTTCTTGAGTCATAGGAAACACCGTACTGTTAAAGGGGGTCGAGGAAATACTAAGGAAAAATTTCCATGTGATGCTCAACTCAAAATCCTACACCTACCAATCCCTTCGAGTGAAGCCTTTGGAAATCTCATACAGTTCAGTCACTTTCTTCAGTGATAGGGATGAAGTTCTTCTGGTCGCTGATGAATTTGTTCTGACTGAGGAGTTAGGAATTCGTCAGTGCGAATTACCTACACGGTGAGGAACATGATAGCCCTGAGGAATTTGTGAGTCAAATTTCCGACCGTTGCTGTGCTGCGCGCCAGCTGTCCCAAAATATCTTATCCACCTAATGGTCATATCATTGAAGGGCATTTATGTCTTATCATGTCGGGCTGCTCCCTAGGCTATAAATAGCCGCCCCCTACAACCACTAGCTAGTTGGCTGCTCCGAGAGAACTTGACACTTGTCATTTGAGAGCAACCCATCCTCCGAGGACTTTGAGCGAAAATCATCAAGTGAGGAAAACCCAAAACCCAAAGTGATTGAGCATCACTGAAGAAATTGATCCTGCGTGGATCCGATGCTTGTTACCTTTGAAGACTGTGCTTCTTCCAAACGGTTAGGCGTCAAGGTCTAGAGCATCCAAGAGGAATTGTGGATCGCTGAGTGACCAAGTCTGTGAAGGTTTGGAAGTCGCCTGAAGACTTACCACGAGTGATTGGACGAGGTCTGTGTGACCTTAGTTCAAGGAGAATACGGTGAGGACTGGGTGTCCTGAGCTGCATGCTCAGCGACTGGGTGTCCGAGACTGTGTGTCCTCAAGTTTAAATACTCAGCCGCTCCAACCAGACGTACAACTGAGACAGCAGTTGGAACTGGTCTACCAAATCATTGTCTTCACCAACCTAACTGGTTCTATTTCCTCAACCCTTTCATTTCCTCATTACTGTGTTGAGTGTTTGTTCATATCTGTGTTTGAAGACTTTGACTGAAGACTTTCTCAATTTCCTCAGTTCAATTTCTTCAGTCTGTTTGTCTTCATCTTGTGTTATCCTGTGATTACGCTTTTTGTACTCTGTGCTAGTCTTCATTTCATCATGATGACCATGCTTGTATTCTGTTATGCTTACTTCTGAGTACTTATTCCGCTGCTAATAGTTCTTCGCTAAGGAATTTCCTCACCGGCAAATTCCTCAGTGAAGAATTCATAAAAATCGCCTATTCACCCCCCCTCTAGTCGACATAACGCACTTTCAATTAGTATCAGAGCAAGGTACTCCCTTGTTCTGTGTGATTTTGGTTTAACCGCCTGGAGTTTTAGTTATGTCGACCGCAGGTATGATCAAGGTCTCGGCTGGGTGTCCTACCTTTGATGGGACGGACTACCCCTACTGGAAAAACAAGATGCGAATGCATCTCGAGGCAATTGACAACGATCTCTGGTATGTTGTGGAAAATGGTGTTCCCTCTGTCTCACCCTCACTGAACGCTACCGATGTGAAGAGATTCAAGCAACTCGATTCTCAAGCGAAGAATATCATATGTGGCCATCTGAGTAAAGGACAGTATGGAAGAGTGAGTGCTTTGGAAACTGCTAAGCTTATCTGGGATAGGCTGTCCAGAGTGAATGAAGGAGTCTCAACTCAGCGTGACTCTCGAGTTGATGTTCTTCGGAATCTCTTCAACCGCTTCAAAAGACTCGACAATGAAAATGTACAACAAACCTTTGATCGCCTCACTGACATCTCAAATGAGCTTCAAGCCCTCGGTGCCACTGACATCACTGACCATGAGGTGGTGAAGAAACTGTTGAGATCGCTTGATTCCTCATTTGATACTCTGGGTCTGATGATACAAGAACGGGCTGACAACAAGTCTCTTGATCCTGCCGATATCCTCGAAAGGCTAAATACTCACGAGTTCCAGCTTGCTGAAAAGAGAGATCTCTATGGTTCGAGCTATGGCAAACCACGTGCCCTGAAGGCCAAGGTTGTGTCTGAGTCTGAATGTGAGGATTCTGGTAGTAGCCTTGGTGATCCTGAAGAATTGAGCCATGAGCTAGCACTACTCGTGAAGAAATTCCAGAAGTTCTCAAGACGTGGTCGCTTTGGAAAATCCTCAAGAAGCGGTGATTCCTCATCAAGTGACTATAAGAGAAGGCTGTGCCACAAATGCAAGAAACCTGGTCATTATATTCAAGATTGTCCTCAGTGGGAAAAGGAATTGAAGAAGAAGAAATACAAGGATTACAGTTCTGATGATGCGAAGAAGAAGAAGAAATCGTCAAAATCTTCGTCATCAAAATCCTCGAAGTCTTCATCTCACAAGAAGAGCAGCTCCAAGAAGGCTCGGGCATTCATTGGCAAGGAAATGGACTCTGAAGCTGAATCTGAGGAACATGAGGAAGAGGAGGCGTGTGAAGAATCCGAATCTGGTGTGGCGAGTCTGGCCTTTGCTACTACTTTCGTTAGCAAGTCCATCTTCAACACTGAAGAAACTGACCCCCACCGACAAGCCTGATGAAGATAATGATGACTACGCTCCCACCTATTGCTTCATGGCAAAAGGTGCAAAGATACTCAAATACACCTCCTCTGAATCTAGTGAAAATGAATCTGATAAAAATCTCGAGCCCAGCTACTCTAAACTTGCTAAGATTGCTGTAAAACAACAAAGGGCTTTTGAAAAGGTTCAAAACATGCTAGATAAGAGTGATGATATGTTAGGTGAAGAAATGGATCGCACTAAAGCCCTGACTGAAAATCTTCAGAGACTTCAGTCTAGGTTTGATAACCTTCAAAGTCATCATAACACTCTCTTATCTGATCATGAGAAACTTTCTTATGAATCTCTTCAAAGAAAGCAAGATCTTGAGAAGCTAAGAGTGAGTTATGAAGATCTTCAAAAGGAGCGCGATTCATTACTAGCTCAACAAATCAGCACTTCTTAGGAAGAATTTGTTCCTCCATTCTTAAAGTGCATTGAACGTGAATCTGCTAATTCTTCACCTGAATGTTCAAATGCTTCAACTGCTACAAATTCTTCACCTGCCTCTGCTATCACTAATTCCTCATCTGAGGACATTGCTAGTATCACTAACGATGCAGGGCTGAAGGAATTGTACGTGACAGGCATGTACAAAAGCCTCAAAGGGCATCAGACTCTTTGTGATGTGCTTAAAAAGCAGATCCTCAACAGAAACCCTAGGAAAGAGGGTATCGCCTTTGAGAGGAAACTTAATGCTGATGGAACATATTGGAAGCCTGAGCAGTACCCCAAAACCTCATGGGTTGCTGCAAAGGGACCTCCAATTGATCCATCTAACTTATCTGGCTTTACATGTGAATCTCCTCATTCTTCTGATGAGTCATTTGACTCCAACTATAAACTGTTCAAAAATCAGAATGGTGAAGTATTTGCTAGATATGTTGGCACTAACTGCAGGAACGGTTCTCCTATGAAGAAAATCTGGGTTCCCAAGAAGTGCCTTGAAAGTCTTCAGGTGAATGTCCTCATGACACCACCAGTGAAGAACAGGAACCCCAGATCAAATTCTTCATATGGATCAAACTCCTCAAATGGATCAAAGTCCTCATATGATTATCATCGTGCTAACAACTCTGTTTCGCAGGGTAGAGCTAAGGGCTATGAATATGTGCATTATTCTTCAAACCATTATGTTCATAAGTCCTCGAAGAATTTCTCTGCTTATTCATATGCCTACCCTAACCCCTCTTATGTGAAACGAAATGGTTTGGCTTCTATGCCACCATTCTCGTATGGTGCTCGCAGAGTGATGAACTCTTTGCCACCCCTTCAGATGTGGGTGGTGAAGAAAAAGAACTAATCTCTTCTGCAGGGTCAGGTCTCCAGACGTGTCTTAACGTCTGAAGAATTTGCTGGGGACCTGACAAAATTGCCTAAAAGGACGCAGGTGAATCATGATGAAATAAACTTTCACACATCCTCCTACTGCTATATCTGTTTACTGCTTGATGAAATTCATCTGATGAACTTGATATCATATTCTTCATTGATGAAGCATATGAGATTGTAAGTTACACTAATTCATCTGCAGGATGATCAATCCAAAACCACTGAATGGGTCCTCGATAGTGGATGTACAAATCACATGACTGGTGACAAGAATCTTTTGATGGATGCTCCCTTATCACCGTCACATCTGAAGCATATCATCTTTGCTGACAAAGGCAAAAGTCAGGTATTGGGTCTTGGTAAGGTTGCGATCTCTAAGGATAAACACATGGACAAAGTCATGCTTGTTGAGTCCTTAGGATACAACCTCATGTCAATCTCAATGCTTTGTGATCTTGATATGGTTGTTGTCTTTGGCAAGTATCGCTGTGTTGTGATTATGGAAGCTGACAATTCCAAAGTCTTCGAAGGCTTTAGGAGAGGAGATTTGTATATTGTTGATTTCTCTACAGGACCACAACCAGCCATGTGTCTACTTGCAAAAGCTTCAGAAGGCTGGCTATGGCATCGATGACTTGGTCACGCAGGCATGAGGAATTTGCACACGCTTGCGAAGAAGAAGCATGTCATTGGCATTGAGAATGTCAAATTCCTCAAGGATCACTTATGCGGAGCCTGTGAAGCTGGAAAAATGACCAAGGCCAAGCATCCAGCGAAGACTATCATGACCACTACTCGTCCATTCGAATTGCTTCACATGGACCTCTTCGGACCTAATCATTACTCAGCGGTCACTAATGATGCATCTCTATATGGTTTTGTCATTGTTGATGATTACTCTCGATATACATGGGTACACATTGTTACTTACAAACATGAAGTGCAGGAAGTCTTCAAACGTTTTTCCGCGAGGGCTTCAACCAACTTTGGTGTGAAGATCAAGCACATCAGAAGTGACAATGGAACTGAGTTCAAGAATTCCGGTCTTGATGACTATCTTGATGAACTTGGTATTACTCATGAGTTATCTGCTCCCTATACTCCTCAGCAAAATGGCGTCGTGGAGCGCAAGAACAGAACTCTTGTTGAGATGGCTCGCACTATGCTTGATGAATACAAAACGCCTCATCGTTTTTGGATTGATGCAATTGATACTGCATGTCACATCATCAACAGAGTATATCTTCACAAATTCTTCAAGAAGACGGCCTATGAACTCCTCACTGACAAGAAACCCAATGTGAGTTATTTCAAAGTCTTTGGTGCTAAATGTTGGATTAGAGATCCTCACCACAATTCTAAATTTGCACTGAAAGCACATGAAGGTTTTATGCTTGGTAACGGAAAGGACTCGCACACCTACAGAGTCTTCAACATTGTTCTTCACAAGATTGTTGACACTGTAGATGTGCGGTTCGATGAAACTAATGGCTCGCAAAGAGAGCACCTACCTTCTGTGTTAGATGAACTAGCATTTGAGGATTCTATCAAGTTCAAGGCAACTGAGGATGTCATTCCTACTGAAGAATTTGCTGAAGAATTCATTCCAGTTCATGAAGAACATCGAGATGATACACCTGAAGAAAATGCTGAGGAAAATGGTGCTGAAGAAAATGCTGACCAAACTCCTCAGCGACAACCTGCTCATCCTCGCGTTGCAAAAGAAGTGCAAGTGGAGAAGATCATCGATGGCATTAGAGCACCAGGTCCTCTCACACGCTCAAAAGCTTCACATTTATCTAACTTTTGTGGGCACTATGCTTTTGTCTCTATCACAGAGCCCACTAAGGTAGATGAAGCATTTTTGGAGCCGGAGTGGATTCAGGCTATGCAAGAAGAATTACATCAGTTCGAGCTCAACAATGTCTCGGAACTGGTCAAACGTCCAGATCCTCGCAAGCATAATATCATTGGCACAAAGTGGATCTACCGCAACAAGCAAGATGAAAATGGCCTTGTGGTGAGGAATAAGGCACGACTGGTAGCTCAAGGCTACACACAGGTTGAAGGAATTGATTTCGATGAAACTTTTGCACCTGTTGCTAGACTTGAGGCTATTCGCATATTACTTGCTTATGCTAACCATCATGATATCATCTTATATCAAATGGATGTGAAAAGTGCATTCCTCAATGGTAAGCTTGAGGAAGAACTATATGTTGCTCAAGCCCCCAGGTTTTGAAGATCCAAAGAATCCTGACAAAGTCTTCAGACTTAATAAGGCCCTCTATGGCCTCAAGCAAGCCCCTCGGGTGTGGTATGATACATTGAAGGAATTCTTCGTGAAGAATGGCTTCACACCCGGTTCACTCGACCCTACTCTCTTTACTAAATCTTATGATGGTGAACTGTTTGTGTGCCAAATATATGTTGATGATATTATCTTTGGCTGTACTGACCAACATTATAGTGATGAATTTGCCTATATGATGAGTGAAGAATATCAAATGTCTATGATGGGAGAGTTGAAATTCTTCTTAGGTCTTCAAATTCATCAACAGCGCAATGGCATATTCATATCTCAGGAGAAATACGTCAAAGATGTACTAAGGAAATTCGGCATGCAAGATTGCAAAGGCGTCAAAATTCCTATGCCCACAAATGGCCATCTATGCACTGATGAAAATGGTATTGACTTTGATCACAAGGTATACCGCTCCATGATTGGTTCTTTATTGTACTTATGTGCATCTAGGCCAGATATAATGCTTAGTGTTTGTATGTGTGCCCGATTTCAAGCTGCACCAAAGGAATCACACCATAAGGCTGTGAAGCATATTCTTCGATATCTAGCTCACACACCAACACTAGGATTATGGTACCCCAAGGGCTCTGCTTTTGATCTCATTGGATATTCTGACCCTGACTATGCTGGTGATCGTGTGGACCGCAAGTCAACTTCTGGCACTTGTCATTTCCTTGGACGATCTTTGGTCTGTTGGTCCTCGAAGAAACAGAACTGCGTATCACTGTCCACTGCGGAAGCTGAATACATTGCTGCTGGCTCTTGCTGTGCTCAACTGCTTTGGATGAAGCAAACACTCAAGGACTATGGCGTCAACATGAAGAATGTGCCTCTCCTCTGCGACAATGAGAGTGCCATCAAGATTGCTCACAACCCAGTTCAGCACTCGAAGACAAAGCACATTCAGATTCGTCATCATTTTCTTCGTGATCATGTGTTGAAGGGCGACATCTCCATCGAGCACGTGAAGACTGAAGAACAGCTAGCTGATATCTTCACTAAGCCCTTGGATGAGAAGAGATTTAGCAAGTTGCGGTGTGAGCTAAATATCTTAGAATCTTCGAATGTTCTTTGAAAAGGACACACATCCTAACACTTATGCAAAATTGATGACTTAGATGTGCAACA